>NW_003546272.1:311864-450452 GCF_000090795.2 Amphimedon queenslandica | reverse complement strand
GCGATACCATGGTACTGCAGTCAAATGTCACTGGTACAACTTCTTATTTAAAATGTGAATTTTAAGATTTTATTTATAGGATGTGATGGTGGAGCTGTTCAAATCCCACGTTTGGTGAGTGGGTTTGAATCTGTTTGTTATTTCTTACTGTATGATTGTGTGGTATCATCAATTGGTGTTCATGTGTGTGCCTCTGATTGTGTTTGTTATAGGAATGATGCCAAGACTGTTAATATCATTTCAGTTGGTTGTTTCTCACCATTCCATAGTGTAAGCATTATGTAATATATTGTCATTCTTATACCCACGCACATACTGCTCTCTCTCTCTCCCTCCCTCCCTTCCTCCCTCCCTCTCTCTCTCTCTCTTTCTCTCTCTCTCTCTCCCCACTCTCTCTCTCTCTCCCTCTCTCTTGAATCATTAATATATTTATGTGTGTGTGGGGAGGGGACCAATCCCTTTAACTCCACTACCTTATAAATTAGCATCAAATCATTTGTTTGTGTGCATTAGATTAGACTACTACATGTATAATAATTCATTCTTTATGGGCTATTTAATGAAGTGTATGCATTGATCTGCATTTACCTACACACTAATTTGTAATTTTATCCTGTGTTGTAATAACATTGCCATCAGCAATTATAGAGCATTCCATAATGTACTTATATAGTATATGGAGGTTAATGACTTAAGTGACGAAGAATGTTCCAGATATAACTCCTCACTCATTTTATTGTACATGTGTACATGCTTCATTCTCAATCATTGTCTTATAAAGGAATGGAGCCAGTTATTGCATTCTATTTGATATGAGTTGGTCTTTTGCCAGTTGCTTTTGTACAATAAACTATATAACAACTTTCAATATATATATATGTGTGTGTGTGTGTGTGTGTGTGTGTGTGTATAATATTTATTTTGGCAAAGATTTTTGGGTCATGTTATGTCCATCTTCATTCTACATATACATTACATACATGTACATGTAGTCATGTACATTGGTTAATGGTTGCTATACAAGAATTAATGCATTTACTGAAATTATTGCATTCATGTACATGTGCAAATGTATTTCTCATCTTTAAAGGTAGTCACAGCTTCTCTGAAGTTTTTTCTTAATCAGAGTACTCCGAATGAGGACTCCAGCGATGATGACGATGATGAGGTGATTCTCAAAATAACTACATATTAATTATTATTTTATTGTAGGAGGAGATTCGTCAGAAGATGGTGCATACTAAGCAACTAAAGGGGAAACAAAAGCAGAAGAAAATTGAGAAAACGCTAAAAGTTTTAAAAGTATAAAAATAATAGTATCATTGCTGTTTAATTGTTTGATTCTTGTGTCTTGGATTTTTCGTTTTAATTAGAAGCAGAAGAGAAAGAAGAAATCAAAGACAGAAGCATCATTTCTTGCTATTCATCTAATACATGATCCGCAAGGTTTGTAAGTTACCATGTCAAATTTTGCCCAAAATGACTAAGAGAGAATTCTTCATTGTAATTATTTTTTCTGATACATATACATGTACATGTTCTTATGTTGTGTAGCAGTTTAGGCTGATTCCGATCAGAATTAGATTTTTTTACGAATTTTTAAAAATTACTCAAAAAATGGCTGAAGACCCTGTACCATAGTACATGTTAGAATTCTCTCTTGGACATTTTGAAGAAATTTTAGAAATTTAAATTTTGTTAATCGATTATACCTTGTTTTTTAGATTTTGCTGAGAAGTTGTACAAGAAGCTTGAAGGATGTCGTGAGAAGTTTGACGTCCGCGTCATGTTAATGAACCTCATATCAAGACTCATTGGAATACACAAGGCATTGATTGATATTGACAAAATACTCGAGTTTAAATTTAAACTGTATCTTTTTCTCTTCCTTCTCTCTCTCTCTCTCCTTTTTTATCCTCTTCCTCCATATTGCAGTTGATATTACTGAACTTTTATTCTTACCTTCAAAGATACTTGCAACCTCATCAGAAACGTCAGTTTCACCGCTATACCTTTTAAATTATTATATTTTCTGTCTTTTCTGCGACAGATGTGACGCTACTCCTCACATTTCTCACTTATGCCAGTCATGAGCATGTCCCCACTGAAGTAACGAATGGTTTCTTAACTCTATTACAATATTTACACACTTTTTGTGTAGACTATAGAGCCAGTCCTTAGATGTCTTGCAAATAATTTTATTACTGATAGGAATTCTGCCGAAGCAATATCACTCGGGTAATTCATCTAATAAAAACACTGCAGTTTGATATTTTTATGTATATCTCTCTACCTTTATTCTCCTTTTCAATCTAAAGGCTACACACAATCAGTGATGTTTGTGCTAGATGCCCAACTGCACTATCAGAGGATTTACTGCATGATCTGACACAGTGAGCATGCATGTACATGTACATGTATATTGTACGCCATATTCAATTTTTTATTAAGAAATGTTGAGAAAGCAATATTTGATTCTTTTATAGGTATAAGAGTTATCGTAATAAAACTGTAGTAGCTGGGGCAAGGTCTATCATCAATGTGTTCAGGACAGTCAATCCTGACATGTTATTGAAGAAAGATAGAGTAAGGACTGTTTGGTATTATTCAGTCCTGACTAATATATTGTGTATCTTATAGGGGAAGATGGTAAAGGAAGAGGAAGAAGAGGGTTCTGATGATGAAGAGGGTAACAGTGATAGTGACACTGGAGGAGGAGAGACTGATGGAGAGGGTGAATATGCTGGCAAGGAAGAGAATAGTTTTTTATCATATCCCGAGACAGCTCTTATGAATAAGGTATAATACAATATGTATGTACAAGACATTATACATGTATGTATGTATGTGTACAATATATTATGTGTATGTATGTAGTGATATTTGTGTGTGTTTATTTATAGGGCAAGAAGCCAGAGGCAGTGGGTCCCAAGGTTCACAAGTTCACTAAGAAGCCAAGGGCCCCCAGCAGCACCACTAACAAAGAGAAAATGAAATCAAAGCCCTTTTCCATGATGAGGCAGAAGAAAAGCCTCCGCGGCAAAAAGAAGAGGTCATTCAGAGAGAAACAAGTAAGTATAATCCTTCCTATCCTGTGTATGTGTATGTATGTATGTATGTACAAAAAACTATGTATTATTTATTTGATGCTATATAGTTATGGTGTTATAAGTCCTTGTCAGAATGTGCTTGTATTTATTATGTGTAGGTTGCATTGAGGAATTCGTTACTTAAAAGAAAAAAGAACAGTAGATAATGGACTGTATAGTTTAAGTATCTTAGTGTTTAAAATAATGATTTTTAAATAACAGTCAATTAATTGAATGTCTTACACATCCGCATAGTGTCGAAGTTGTGATAAGAGAGCCATGCTGTAGTGTTAGAGTAAGAGGGAGTGAAAGATGGCTGCTGCACTGCTCCTATTCATCTTCTTAGTCTCTTCCTCTTTGCTTGATCTTTCTGCCTCCCAAGACTGCAATCTGAGCAATGAAGAGAAATTCAACTGCAGTTCACTTGATGATACTACTCATCCTTCAATCATATATCAGGACTCACCATTTACCATTGAGATATACAGGACCAATGCCAGTCTCTTAATATCTAATGCATCTCTCTTTATTAGTACCAATGGTTACTGTGGGCCTCATTCATTTGCTAGTGGAGTCCAGTGCTCTGTGGTATCAACTGAGGGTGTATCTAACTCCACCATTACTTGTTCTAATGGTTTTCATGTTGGACCTGCTGTCCTTATCATTGGATTGAATGATTGTGCTCTTTCATTGTATGTACAGTGGGGCCAATGTAAGTATATACCAGTAACAACTTATTGAGTATATTTAATCAGTATTATAGTAATGTTGTGGATTAATTCTTTTCTCTTTTTCAATAGTGCCTACATTGTCCATCCAGGAAAATGGAGAAGACATTGATGTCCTTGGTAATATTTATGTTGTTCATGATCAGGCGACTCCATTCAATGTTGTCTGCTCTGTGTCTCCTCCTAGTGAGTTATTTCTTCCAGTCCTTAACGCTAGGAAACTGGATGGGAACTCTCCTATTGAGGGACTCAATATTTATCAGGGAGGCGACAGGATTACTGCTAGTTTTGGCGAAGGATTCAGTTTGGATTTCTCTGGAGTTTATACATGTTCTTCTTCATTCAATGCCAGCACTATTTTGTTCATTGTGACTGCTCAAGGTAAAGAAACATTGCTGCTTTTTTATGCATGTACACACCATATATTATAGCCATATATAGCTGATATTAGATCGATATTATAGTTGTAAAATGAGCATTTTATTTCATGTTTAAAAATTACCTTTTATGTTGAGTCATTTTACATCAGCAGCAGATAATATTAATAGTGAGTTAGCATGTGAATAGTGGCTGTCATTCCATATTTGAGCCTTACAATAGCTGTGAAATTTAATCTCACTTTATAGTGCTTCTTTATTCACTGCAGATATTCCAAGTGTCTATTATCCTAATGGGAATACAGTTAGCAGTGTTATACTTGGTAGCCCATTGAGCATAAAAGCAGCTATACTTACTGAGAGACCAATTGATACTGACTCTGTTCAGTTTATGAGCCTCAACTCAGTACCAACCACTGGCTCAACTCCAACTAATTTACCAACAATTGATCCATCATCTTCTCCTATGTATTCAACTGGTCCTTCTCCAGTGGTCCAGCTCATAGAAGATGATGAATATGATCAGTCATTGTATATAACATTTGATGCAGTTGGTCAGGGATCTGCTGGCCTCTATAATGTATGTTTCTCTTACTTTGATGCTAATTCCAGTAGCTTGGGTTCTGGCTCTGATACTGAGGCTGTAAACCCTGAAGTGGTTTGTGTTGGAACGTTTAACATTTCATCAATATCAGGTCAGTATAACTTATGATTGACTTGTACCTTGATTAACTGATCATCTTCATATTATTTTTTAATTTCTCTTTTAGTTCCTTCTGTATCTTCACTCAATAATACTCTTGTTGTTAAAAGATCCAGTGCATTCACTAATGGAAGCACAACTCTAACTTGTATTCCCAGTAATCCTAGTGCTGTCATTCGCTGGCAGTATTTCAATGGGGTCCCCCTATGGGAACAGTATTCTTCATACTTATTCTCTCCACCTGGTCTGAATCACACATTGACATTGACTAGCCCGCCATACGGTATATTACTTATTGAGTGTGGACTTTATGACCCAGGACTGGTCAGACTAGTCAATGGAATAGAATTAACAATAGTATCTGTTTCAAGTGAGTGTGTTATACATTATTTTGATTCTGCATACTCTAGAATAGTAGATCTATAGTTCATCATTTTGAATTAAATTTTATGTATGTTTATGATTTTGAATGTATTTTTTAGGACCTGTTTCCATATGGAACAACAATAACGAGTTATTCTCTGATGCTATCATAAACTCATTTCGTGTCTATTTTCCTCTCAATACTCCTTTCCTCTCTCTCCGTTGTTTTGCCGAAGAAGGTCACGGGCAGTTGCAATGGAGTACGAGGGATGTGTCCAGTCTACCAGAGACCCTCCTGACAAGTGATACAGCTCCTGATCTCTCTGTGATAGGAGCCGGACAAGATCTAACTATTAATTATGCTAATTTTGATGTTAATGATACTGGGTATTATGTATGCAGCTCTGGGGCTAGTGGAGAGAGCTTTGAGGTCTATACTACACTAAGTTAGTTACAATTTAAAGTGACTAATTATTTAAAGTATATACTTTATAGGTAATCCATATTTTAATGCAACTGCTCCTTCATTTATTCGTGCCCCTATTGGTACTAATGTCTCACTGGTCATGCGGTATGCATATGGGTCTGAAGGATTCAGTAATAATGGACAATCATTCTTGCTCAGTATTCGCATTCAACCAAGTGATACAAAATTTTCCTCATTTTATGCAGTGAGTAACATTACACTGCCTAACCTCAGCTATAGGTTCAATTACACTTTTATTGTTGGCGTCATTCATACTGGAATTGCTACATTTGAAGGTTTGTTTGTTGCTTTTTAAAAATTAATAACTTGTACATGTTACATTACCAAGCTCTCTCTTTTATGCAGTGACTCAAAACAATGCTACAGTTTATAACAGATCCAGTCAATTTTTAGCTATTAGTAGGTTTTAGTTAACATTGTACATGTACATATACAAGGATATTGCGACTCAGACTTTAATATCTTTATTTATCCAACAGCTCCTGTGTTCTCTCCCCTCCCTCCCTCTACTGTGTATGCATTAAGTGGAAGAAGAGTCAATATCTCCTGCAGTCCTAATGAGACAGCTGCTCCTGTTTACTGGACTATAGAGTATGCTCATCTCAACTGCATGAACTTAATTATAAATGACCTTCTTAGGATTTTTAATTATGAAATCTTGTCTTCATTGCTTGATGTGCCAGAGTTTGATCTCTCTCCTCCTGGTCTTAATCACATGCTAGAGTTCAATCTCACTTCCCCTACATTCTCCTCTGCTTTTGATGTGGATCTTGCCAGTATTTCTCAAATGACATTCACTTGTGGATTCAGGGATGGAGCTAATTTTGGAATTTATAATCCTCGAACAATCAGAGTTGATATTGAACAAGGTAAGTTTGATGCTTCCACTTTTGCTTGCAATTGAAATTTTTTATGCCAAATCCTGTCAATTATGCATTAGTTTTCCATTGTAATAATTATTATAATATTTCATTTTAATTATTTATAGAGAGGATATTTATAACCAATTTTCGCTTTAATGTTGCAAATAACTCAATTGTCAACTATTTTCCTCAATACTACTTTAATTCAAAGCGTTCAGTATCTGATGGTTTCTTTGCCAGTTTCTCGTGCACTGGTGTCCAAGGTGATCATTATCCAGTGTTCAAGGTGGAGCTGTTCAATGAGACTGGTTTTATAAGGACAGTAAATGCCTCATCTCCTAATAATGAGATCACTGCCTCACCAAATGGAGAGTTCCAGAATACATTGCATGTATATGTTCATGATGAGACTAGTGGTAGATATTATTGTGAATCTTCAGTCAGTGGAGCTTTTAAATCATTTATAGTAACTTCAGGTTAGGAGAAAGAGAGAGAAAGAGAAGTAGTCAAGGTGTAGCAAACCTCGTGTTCTCATTTTATTTTTAATTTGTTTTTATCTCTTTGCTTCAGAAAACCCATTCGTTCGTGCAGCCTCATCCAAAGTGATCAATGCTTTCCTTGGAGAAAGTGTTACTCTATCCTTCCTAGCAGCAGAATACAGTCGAGGGGGCAACAACTATTTAAAAGCTATACCTGTTATGTTCACATCAAATAATGGCACTGTCATTAATTATTATAGTTACCAGTCATGTGAGGATGATCCCTGCTATTATTATAGTCTGTCTCTAAGATCAGTAAGTCCTAGGAGTGCTGGCCAGTATACTGCTTACCTGGACAATGGTGAGTAACCCATTATTAGGACTTAAATATTTTTGTTTGTTTGTGTGATTTGTATTTGCTTTAGATTATGAGTATGAATATGATTATTCAGCTGAAGTTCCCAATGACACCATTACTGTCAATGTTGAAGGTAAGTCATGATAGCTGTGTGTATGATAGTAATACTCTTACAATAAACCTTCAGTCCCCCAGTTATTAACAAGTGGCCCAGTAGTCCAAGCATTATTGGATACTCAAATTCCTCTCAGTTGCAAGCCAAGCGTAGGATCATTCCTCATTACCTGGCAGCACAATGGTCAGCCATTGAACTGTGAGACCGAGGAAGGAATTCCCACTTGTCAGTTCACTAATAATCAGCAAGACACTTTATTGCTCAATCGTCTCAGTTATAATGATGCTGGAACATATACTTGTACATTGGTGTTGAATGGCGAACCGATTGTATCGCAAAGCATAGCACTTGGAATAATTCAAAGTTAGTAGAATTTGAATTTTATATATTAGTACAATTACTTTTATTTATTTTATTTTAGATTGCCCTACTAATTTTTCTAATGGTATACTCTGGGCTGTAACACCTAGTGGATCAGTTGCTAGGGTTCCTTGTACAGCAGCTGGTCCTCAGTTCCAGTCGGGGTTGTTTGCTACCAGGGTCTGCTCTGATGCATCAAGATGGGAGGCTCCCGATATGACCACGTGTCTATTGAGAGAAGAGTCAAATAATGTAGCTAGTGTTTGGGTGACAGTGGACACTAGTAATGCAACAACTACTCCTAATGACTCTGTACTGGTTGAAGTGGTAAGCCTTTTAATTTATAATAATAAAATGTTAATTTTGAAAATTAAATTTGTGATTTGATTCTAAAAATTTTAATCATCGCCTTACAAATAATTACATGTTTTTTATCATAGCTTCAAGATCTGTTAGTGAATTATAATGTGTCCTACAAGTCGGTCAGTCTTCAGTCGACATACACAGAGACAGGATCAGCTCTATTAGAATTTCGTGTGGAGCTAACAGGATTCAATGACACTACTCCTGCACAATTAAATCAACTGGTAGCCTCTTCAGCACAGTTTGGAGGTCTTTATGTCCTACCACAGAGGAGTGGTGTCCAACTATTTATATCTGCATGTAAGTACATCATAATATGTGCATGTACATACAGGAATGGTGGTATAACCAATCACTATTATTCTTGTATTTCAATTCATGTAGCCTCTTGTCCTTGCTTACCTAAGGATACAAATACATCAAGTGTTACTTATCTCTGCTATGAAGGAGCTACTACTCCATGCAACTGCAATAATGGGGTCTGTCAGGTAAGGACTAAGGACATAGAGAAAGAGAGAGATGCATGACTTTTAATTATAGTACATTATTTTGTAGTGTGTTCCTCCGTTTGTTGGTGATGGTAGATTGTGCACTGTTGATAGTGATGGAGACTCATTCCCTGATGAACCACTAACCTCTTGTGCTCCTAACAGCACTCTCCATTATTGTATACAGGTACAACATGGTCAAATGGTCTCTGTGTGTTTTAAGATACTTCAATTTGTACACACACATACTCATGGCGTATAGGATAACTGTAGACGGACATTCAATCCAAATCAAGATCTCGCTGCTTGTCAAATACTAGAAAGTTAGTTATGATGTGCACTATATAACTCAATCAATGTATTCTGTTGCAGATTTTGAAGGTTGTGGCTTTGGTATTGACACTGAATGGGGGATAGCCTGGGCCAATGTACTAGTTGGTGAAGTAGACAGACAACCTTGCCCAGGAGACGCTGCTACTCTTGGTTACTGATATCAGACATTGTATCTTATTAATTTAGTGTGTGCTTGTAGGTACGGCAACCAAAGCATGTCTTTCTGTTGGAGTTTGGGGCGAGACTAATGTATTGGACTGCTTACCAGTTGAATATCAAAATTATCTTGATCAGGTACTGCATGTCTATCATTGGCAATAATAGTACATGTTAATCTTATTGCACTTAAAATAATTAATTGTATTATGATGGTTCCATGCAGGTTGAATCAATCCTTGACGCTAACATAACGATTGATGAACAATTGTCACTTCTCTCTGAGCTGGTCTCAACACTAGCTACCTCCACATCTGAAGTTGTAGAGTCGGCGGAGCTATTCCTCCCTGGCTCACTTAATGCTACTAACAAGATTGTAGACACTGTCATTGATGTCCTGTTTGATAGCCTTGATGAGGAGAATGATAATATATCCAGAATTGTTGATGGACTGGTATGTAATGATATGTACACAGTACTGTATGGTATATTACATGTATGTGTATTCTCTCAATGTTTATAGAATCTAGTCCAGGTTTTTAATAGTCTTTTGGATAGCAGTCAGTTGGCAGCATGGCAGCAACTGCAACAAGTAAGATTCACACATACATATGTACATGCATTAGTTTTATTGTTTCTTTTCCCTCTTTCCTTTATCCAGGCCCCTCAAGACACTACACTGCGTGGCAGTACTGAGCTCCTTAGCAATGCTGAGAGATATGGGAAATATTTGGCTCTATCTAGGAATGAGACTACACTGAGGAGGAGACCAAACATTGGTGGGTATAGCATACAGTCAGTATATGAGGAATGATTCATTTGTACATTAACTATAGTGATCAATGCTAATCAGTACAGTGCTGCCAGTGAGTCATTGGTTTTCCCTCAGCCTGGTGACACTGATGGGACGCTGTTTACATCAGAGAGAGGGGCTGAAGTCTCCATACCTCCTGAACTACTCAGAGAGAGAAGAAACAGTGCGTGTCATTATTTATAATTAATACTTTGTTTATTGTTTTGCTATAAAGGAGGAGACACTACCATTCCTGTAGTCAGTATCCTGTTTAAGAACTTGGAGAATTTCTTAGAAGCTGATGGAAGCAGTTTGTAAGTTACTGGCTAAGTACATGTACATGTACATGTTGTATTATTCCATAGTAATAATACAAGGCCTGGCTCTATAGTCTGGTCAGGACAGGTAGCTGGAATTGCTAGGAACACAGAGTTTCCAATTTCATTGAGATTTAATGTCGATAATGTGAGTATATAAAAGGATCTTAATATACCATTCATAGTTACTGTATAATTCATAAGTTGCTAATTTTTATTTCAGTTTACTAACTCAAGTGGGTACAAATGCGTCTACTGGAATACAACGTAAAAACAATTTATTCTACCTATAACAAATCCTCTGTTAATTATTACAAATAGGAGGAGAGAGTGGTCAATAGATGGTGTTAATACAGTTTCCAGTGTAGTTAATTCCACCACTGGAAGAGCTACTGTTTACTGTCAAAGCTTTCACTTGACTGCATTTGCTGTATTAGTTGACGTCTCTGGAAGCATAACAGTAATCATTGATGATTAGAGTCAATTTAGTATAGTTTGTTTTTAGGAGACTGGATCCACAGAGTATACTGCACTAAAGGTTGTCTCCTACATAGGCTGCGCTATTTCCATTGCTTGCCTTATTGTGACTGTTGTCTTCTTTCTAATACAAGGGTATGATTGTATAGCATAGCCTTTATAATCAGGGTTTCCAACTGGGTTTTGGCATAATCCTTTTAAAATGGCCCAAATTTCACCAAAAATGACTAAAAGATAACTCTCTATTTTTGTTTTTTTATTACATATACATGTTCTTTTGTTGTGTAGCAAGTTTGAGTTGATTCCGACTTTAATTTCTCGAGTTACAGCTATTTTTAGAAAACGCCAAAATTCTGAAAAAATCCCTGTACTATATAGCCCATGGTTTTTCCAAAAAAATGGCTCCGGAATCATCCCAAAGTTTTATTACATTTCCTGATACATATTGATGCCCTTATGCTGTGTAGCAAGTTTGAGTTGATTCCGACTTTAATTTCTCGAGTTACAGCCATTTTAAGAAAACGCCAAAATTCTGAAAAAATCCCTGTACTATAGCCCATGGTTTTTCCAAAAAATGGCTCCGGAATCACCCCAAATTTTTATTACATTTTCTGATACATATTGATGCCCTTATGCTGTGTAGCAAGTTTGAGTTGATTCCGACTTTAATTTCTCGAGTTACGGCCATTTTAAGAAAACGCCAAAATTTTGAAAAAATCCCTGTACTATAGCCCATGGTTTTTCCAAAAAATGGCTCCAAAATTATCCCAAATTTTTATTACATTTTCTGATACATATTGATGCCCTTATGCTGTGTAGCAAGTTTGAGTTGATTCCGACTTTAATTTCTCGAGTTACGGCCATTTTAAGAAAACGCCAAAATTTTGAAAAAATCCCTGTACTATAGCCCATGGTTTTTCCAAAAAATGGCTCCGGAATCACCCCAAATTTTTATTACATTTTCTGATACATATTGATGCCCTTATGCTGTGTAGCAAGTTTGAGTTGATTTCGACTTTAATTTCTCGAGTTACGGCCATTTTAAGAAAACGCCAAAATTTTGAAAAAATCCCTGTACTATAGCCCATGGTTTTTCCAAAAAAATGGCTCCGGAATCATCCCAAAGTTTTATTACATTTCCTGATACATATTGATGCCCTTATGCTGTGTAGCAAATTTGAGTTGATTCCAACTTTAATTTCTCGAGTTACGGCCATTTTAAGAAAATGCCAAAAATTCTGCTTATAATATAATCCTGGTTCTTTTTATTATTAGGAAAGCTCTATTGAGGTCTGTTCATTTCTTTATTCATCTTAACCTAGCCTTATCATTGCTATGTGGATATTTCATATTTGCAGTTGGAGTGGAAACAGCAAGAAACAGCTCAGTATGTAGAGAAAGAGAGAGAGAGAAAGGATGATAACTAAACATTGCTAAAGCCTCCAGCTCATGTCTTCTTTGTATAGGGTGGATGTGCTTTTGTGGCTGCATTGCTCCAATACTTCTTCCTCTCCTCGTTCTGTTGGATGTTATGTGAGGGTGTCATGCTTTACCTTATGCTAGTAAAGGTCTTTTCCACACTCTCTAAGAGATGGTACTTCTTTCTTATACTTGGATGGGGTAAGGAAAGCCTACAATATACAAAACTTGTCAATTGTTCTCTTTTTTTCTCAGCTCCTCCACTCCTCCCTGTTGTCATTGGTCTTGCTGCTGGTCACAGTAATTACGGAGTCAAGAATGATGAGGGAGATTTATTATAGTAAGTTATGTAGGATTCAAGCATATTAATTGTATCCTATTTGTATTACAGTTGTTGGCTGTCGGTTGATAATGGAGTGATATGGGCCTTTGTAGCTCCTATGATAGTTATCATTATTGTAAGTCAGTTTTATTCATAAAATTATGACTGCTTGGATTTCATTTTTCGTTGCTTAATTTTTTGCAGATCAATTCAGTTTTCCTTGTATTAGCATTGTATTCCATATGGAAGACAAGGAGTAATCAAAAGTCTATTAAAAAGAAAACTGGAGCTAATAGAGACTTAGCTCTGTGAGTGAGCCTATATGAGCACATGTAATGCTACATTTAGAATAACACTGCATGTACATTACAAGTTTTAAAGCTCAATTCTTCCTTTATATACAGGAGTTTACTAAAAGCATCTCTTGTACTC
Organism: Amphimedon queenslandica; assembly: GCF_000090795.2. Taxonomy (NCBI): domain Eukaryota; kingdom Metazoa; phylum Porifera; class Demospongiae; order Haplosclerida; family Niphatidae; genus Amphimedon; species Amphimedon queenslandica. Next base: position 437,430 of record NW_003546272.1, on the reverse strand, counting down.
TTGCCACTCCTTGGGTTGACTTGGTTGTTTGGCCTGTTGGCTGTCAACAGAAACACGAGTGCCTTTGCATGGATATTCACACTCCTTAATACTTTACAGGTTTATTCCTAATCCTTTTGAATGCTATACAGATTGAGTCATTGTTCCCCAGGGTGCTGCAATTTTCTTTTTCCATGTCGTACGTAGCGATAAGGTTTGGTCTAAATTGTCTCCAAGAATAAACAAGGTGAAGAGAGGACTAACATCACGAACCAGAACCTACAACTATGTAAGTATTACTCACACAAATTCCCACTATCTCCTTCTTGTATACAGATATCTACAAGCTCCACAATGAAAGCTAGTAAAGATTCACAATCATGTAAGTATAGTTAAGTTTTTAAGCAAGTTTTGACAATTTTTTGTACCCACTCTTTTTTTAGCAATATCAATGGGGACAATCAAGAAGTCAGTAGTGGAAAATGACTACTCAACTGCCAGTAGTCTTGGGTTTGCTAATACTTCAGTGGAGGATGGTGATGATGAGAAAATTGAATTGGCTCAACTTGAGGAGAAGAAGATGCCAACTGAAGAGAAAGTGGAGGAAATGAGTTTGAGTGAAAGGGCAAAGGAGAAAGAAAAAGAAGCACTTGGCAGTGATTGATTAATTTTTTGTGTGTCACTTTTAATAATTAATTTATAAACTTTTTATTCGTAAAGATGATATAAATAATAATCATTATTGATTGTGTTTGTCAAAAATGACCCGGAGAGAATTTTATAATTTTTTGATGCATACACATGTAGAAACTTTGTATAAATTTTTTAAGTTGCTCTGAAATTTGCAAAAGACTCTACTAAAGCATGCATTATGCCAAAATTGGTTATGAGAGCAATCAAAATAGGAATTTTTTCAAAGACCTTAGGTAACATAACAATTACAATGATTAATATAAAAACAATGGTTTTGCTAAAAACGACAGCTGACTGTAAGAGAAATACTTGCTTATTTAGGATACTATAAAACATCTTAGTTTTCTTTGCACTTGATTTTAGCCAGATACTGTGAGACTTGAGAACCTGCTTGAGCCTACACAAAACATAGTAAGTTTAAATTGATGCATAATGACAGTTTCCCTACTATACTGCTGGCTGTATTTCCAGAGTAATCTTTTGAGTTCATATCAGCTCCTGCCAGTCTCCAAGCTTCAACCAATTTCACATCATCCACCGAAGCAGCTCTATAAAAAATAAAACAATTTTACTACACCTCTACGTGTTGATTAGCAGCTCAGGTGGTGAAAAAGATTTAAAATTTTTTTGGAAATAAAGATGCATTCTTAATTCTTACAGGCATAGTTTGCTGCCAATCTCAGTTGGGGTCTCATTTATGTGTGCACCAGTCTGTACTAAGAGTTTTATAATATCGAGTTGCCTTTGGAAAAAGAAAAGAGAGACAAAAATAAGAAGAATACATAAAGCATCACTTCATCCTTCTTCACTCTCTCCCCATCCTCTCACTTAAAACTTATAGCTTCATGTAGTGGAGTGCGATGTAGTGAGTCCTTCATGTGTACCGAGGCTCCATTAACGAGCAAATAATGAACAGTGTCATAATGACCTCGTCTAGCAGCTAAATGAAGCGGAGTCAGGCCAGTATAGTCCGGAAATGCAACATCACCTCCCTAAGAGAAGAAACAGAGAGTGAGTGAGGCAAAAGCAAACATTCTTAAATAGCAGAGAAAAAGAAAGGATAAAGGGATTTATAGAAATAGTGTTTTTTATTGTAGTCTTTACAATAGGAATAAAATCATTTAGTACTTCTTTTTTGAGTGTTTTCAGAGCTTCTAGATCACCCTCAGAAGCAGCTTTACAGAGCAGAGAAGGAAATAATGACTCACGTAACAGCTTCACATCCTAACAAAGAGGAAGAGAGGGACAGGGACATGAGACAAAGGATTGAGAATTTTAAACCTACAGTGTTTGAAGTGAGAAGTTTTGTTAGCGATCTTAATAAATTGGTATCGTTTAATAAAGACTGAGGGTCGGACTGTTCGTTAATGACCGTCTTCTCTCCTCTTAGGTTCTCTTCCATTAGTTTACGTTTCTCTTCTAGTGAGAGCTCAGACCGACTGAGCAGGTAAGACAGTTTAGTAAGAGAAGCCTCTGGAGTCATATCATATCCAGGTATGACATTAGCATCTCTTAATATCTAATTATTTAAATACACAATGTAACTATACATGTATCCACAAATGCATTGATCCTGTTGAAGAACTTCTACATACTGTGAATATATACTGTATATAGTGTGCATGCACCTATTGATACTGTTGAAAAAGTTTATGTACATGTACGTACTTACATAGCTATTATTTTAACACTCTAGCTAGTTGATATGCATGTAATGTACATGTACATGTATACATCTATACTTCTTACCAGTCCAGCTGCATATTTCTCACTGACGTAACCAGAGAAGCACTGACTGCAGTTCACTATTATGACTCCTCTCTCGGTAGCAGCTGATAATTCTTGAATAATATCAGAACGACTGTCAGGAATGTTACCGGCACCATACGACTGGAGGACCACGCCCTCCATTGGGGGCTGTAGAAAAGAACAGATCTACAAATTTTAAAAGTGCTATAATGATGAGGACTAATAATAATTGATGGATAACTCACAGCTGCTTTTGATATTCCAGGGAACAGTCTAAGTATCCCAACATTTGAATTCATGTCTGAATGAACATGAAACTTCTCAGTACTGCTTGGCCTAAACACTGACTCCCAGTTCACTAGAAGAAGAGGAACTTGCATACCTGGGTGTCATCATTAATGGCAGTACCTTTTATATCTACTCCGACTCTTGCAATGGGAGGGAAATTAGGAGAAGAGAAAGCATCGAGTCTACTCGAGTTCATTTTAACCGTTCTATTTCCCCTGAATAACTTGTTATTGAAATAAAGGAGGACCTATGCAAGTTAATAGTACCAATGCACATGCAGTAATAATGAAGAGTATCAAGTCTATTGCATATAATTTCACTCAACTCTATCCTCATCATTCTCCATTATATACCTCAGGTATAACAAACTCCCCAGCAATGATCAGTGACTCGAGCAGGTTGTCTCTTCCATCACTTCTTAACTCTGACAATGGAATCTAACAGTTCATATATACAAGATAAAGGACTCTTGATGTAGTACACATACAACATACAGTATTGCAACAGTTTTCTATTACTGACCTGTGATCCTGTCAATATGATGGTCTTTCCTAAGTTCTCTAGCATAAAAGACAGTGCAGAGGCCGTGTATGCCATGGTATCTGTTCCATGGAGGATGACAAAGGCATCAAATTTTGCATAATATTTCCTTATGTCACTGGCTATGTATGCCCAGTCGGTCATTGACATGTTACTGGAGTCAAGCAATGGAGTGTACTCCTTTATACCATACAGTATTCGGTAATTACGAATGGTTAAACTGTAAAGGAACAAAGGGAAAGGAACAAAGGAAAAGAGCTTAACTATTATTTCTGCTAGTAAACGAGGATAGTAATAAGATATTGAGAATATGAATGTGTCATATCTAGTGTGTACATATCTAATTGTGCCATATTGCATATACAATACTGAAACAACATTAATGGCAGCTCTCCAGTGATTGTAGTATTATAGCTACATCTTACGGTAGTGGTATTGGTTTGATTCCTTCAAATCTCTCCGTCTCTAGACTACTAATGACGTATTGGGTGTCTTTGAGCATTGGATACGTCTGTATCTTGTCTTCAAAATAATCCTTCACAGGTGAATACCCTGAACATCATTACTTATTAAATTATTGCATATTAAACGGTTTTGGTTATAAAATACCTTTCTCCGTCCACTTCATGCCAATAGTTCCACCAGTATATAAGACTAGTACTCTCCTTTTCTTTTCTGAATGACTAGAACCAGCCAGGTCTTCCTTCTTCCACAAAAACTCACTCATTTTTACTGCAACTGTGTCGTGTAGTGCCGACTGCCGAGCTAGTGGTGTGTCGAAGGTGTGGCCCATGATTAATTATTTTTTACCGGGGAAACGGGCGCGTCGTTTCATTCTTGTCACGTGATATTGCCACACCTTAGTTTGCATAGTACACAGCTTGCTGTAGGTGTTAATCTTGCACAGTTGCAGAGCTCAAAACACTAATACACAGAATCAACATGTTTGCTACTACCACCAGTAGCATGAAGCAAGGAAAGTGGTACTGGAACAACTCGGCCAAAGAGCTCCACTTTGAAAAGTAAGCCTGCCATGGGCATAATCGCATAAATCTGCACTACTGTAATTATGTGCATAAATAGGACAAAGAGCCTGCTATTGCTGGATGTCCCCGTTGTAAAAAGCCCTGGATCTGTAGAATTTATAGATAAAGAAGACCCAAACACACCTGTGACTTTGTATGAAGTCAAAAGTACACAGCTCATTCATGCAGACATAATGATTCCTCTTTTCCATAGCTGTTGCACTGAGGCTTGTGAATCCAAAGCTCCTTGATTCAATGAGTGCCAAGTCTATCAGGCTTTTTGACTTGTGCTACAAGTAAATATATAGAGAGTTAACTGTCATCATATCCCTGCCTCCACTCTGTAGAACAGAAGTTTTTGATAAGTTCCTTTGGAGAATATTGGAGTACTTTCAATTTTATCTGCAGCACCAGGAAATATCTAGGAATCAAGCTTTAGAGGACAACGAGTAATAGATAGATGCATATCTACCAGTGTAGCTTTAGCATTATGTAATCTTCACTATCTTCTTTCTTAAACCAGTTCTGTGGGTAATACTGTTCGTAAAGAGCTTGAGATAGCTTCAAATAACCTAGATCAAGCCAAATCAAATCTTGGAGCTGTTTACATCTCTCTCATATCTGGAATGGGAATAGACTTTGCACACCATACTATGCAAGGAAGGTTAGCACTGAGTCTGAATGTAAGATTATTGTAATCTTACAAATTTATTTGAAGGTTGAGATACTCAAGATGGCAACTTGACCAACATTTACAAGAGGTAAAGTTAGAGCCCCAACCTGATACATGTTATATGCATAATGTTGCAGGCCATATATGAATTTGCTATATTTGTGACATGGATCACTTTTAATTATGATCATTGGAATACGATACACAGTGTGATAGGAAGGTATAATTAATTGCATAGAAGACATTATGTATAGTACCCACACAATAGTCTTCTTCGAACTACTGCGTTTAATAAAGATCTGTCTGTTCCTTGTATAAAAAGCAAAGGTTATTAAGATTTACTTGCAATTGTAATAATTAGTGATTTATAATAAATAGATGAAGAATCAGACAGTGAAATATATTTTAAGAAGGAAAATGTTCCCTCAGAACAGTAAGAAAATTATGTTGACAAACTACCACACTTTCTTACTTACACTATAGTCTTACATGGAAAATATACAGCAGTCGTCCATCATGTGGTTTACTACCACGGTATATACATCAATATTATAGATTATTCTAATTTTACAGCTTTATAGGCTAAGATCTCCTATTTTCAAGGTCCTGTATCCTCCCACAGAAGAAGTTAAGCTAAAAACAACCCTGCCAAAAGAAGAGTAAGTACTGTATTCATTTTGCAACCTCATTACAAAATGCAATATGTATACAGGTTAGTCTTCACCCACATTGGCATTATTGGGCAACCTAAATCAAATTATGACTCAAAGACATTAAAATTTATCGTAAAAGACGAAGACGAGGAAGCAGCGAGACAGAGCATCAATGAAAGTGACAGTTTAACTGCAGAAGTCCCCATTGTCCATAGCAATGCTAGAGACATCATGGTAGACGAAGATGGCATCATTAATGATGATAACACTGACTTTGATTCTGATTTGTTTTGATTGCTTTTGTTCTGGTTATAACAACATTACCAACAATTATATTAAATTACTACGATGACAACAATAATAATAATGATAAATAACAACCAAAGCAGATAATGATATAACAACAATTACTATGATCATATAAAGTTGATTTATAACTGAAGTGGATGTACATGTACGCGTAACTAAATTTTCAATGCATATGTTTTATTTTGACTATTGGATCTGACAATAGATTCTGCTTGTAAATGCTACTTTGGGGTCTCATTGGTCTACTTGATGCTCCTGCAGAGTCATCTGGTTTAACAAGGAGAGGTAGTGATTGAAAATCCCTATATAATCTCTTGCATCCCTGTTGCATGAATTTATACGAAGATCTTTCTGTCATGGTTCCTTTCTTCAGCAGTGATGAAACAGTCCTGTCGCTGACTAGGTAATTTATCTGTGGCTTTAATAATTCTTGCAGACCAGCCCTAGTTGCTACATTATTGAAAACATGATAGTAAGTACATGAAAATTATCTATAGCAAAGATTATTTATTATACATGTACATGTACATCAATTACATGTAAGTGGAATGTTCAAACTTTCAAAATATACATGCATCAGAAAAAATCATAAAAATTGACAATTCCCTCCTACTTCATGGAAGTACATATTCATAGTTCATACATTTCAAATGTTGCTGCTTCATGTACATATACATATAAGTTTACTAGAACTAGCACATTCCCTAATTGATAGTATACTGTACCTGAAGGTAAAACTGATTGACATCTTCTAAAGGAAAACTGCTGCTGCTGTGTATCTCTGATAGGAGCACCAGCTGATAGCGATCGCTTTTTTGGTCTTCCTAACTTCAAAGGATGAGCTTCAGCTCTTCTTGCGGAATGAGCAACTTTGAGATTGTCTGAAAGTTTAAAAACTAGCGGCAAATCAATCGTGGCTGCTATCTCACGCAAAACCCTCTCCAACTGCGTCTCACTTTACGCGGAAATAAAAAAATGAACAATCATGACAAAATTAAAAAAAATACCTTGCAGTTGAGATAAAGTACTCAATGGCATTATCTGACATGACATCTTCACAACAGCAACCATCAACATTGCCAATAGCATCATCACTGAGTTTATCCCTTAAAACAGTTGTCTCCTAGAATACATTAAAAGGCTAATGCCTGGTAAAAGTATCATTGTCATTACAATCTGATTATTACACAGAGTCAATGATATTTAGCCATACTAACATTATACATGTACATGTAAACTAACATACAGCTCTATATGAGAATATCAGATCCATCAGTATCTGTGTTAGCATCTTACACCTAAACAAAGTGTAAATTACATTCACTCAGTGACGTGATTCTTTATTGTTTTATGACTGACCTGACAATAAGTGGCAAGGTGTGTCTCAATGGTAAACTGGTACTCGAGTGGGAGACTAGGTTCTGACTTACGTTGCTTATAAACCTCTCAATGACATTAAGATTCTGTGAATTTATTGATAAAAAGAAATAAATATAACAATATAAGAGCTACATGCATGAGAATACGATGTACATGTATAATAATTAGAAAATTAGCATTTAAAAATTTGGCAAATTAAACTTCAATTTTGTAGGAGTAGTCAAATTTTTAATACCTTTTCAAAAGTGTCTGAGCTCTTGAGCATTGCATCCTTCCTGCAAGACATGAACACAGTGAGGAGATTATATGTAGCTACAACACAGTTAGCACTTACTTTGTATGGTGTAAGAGTTTGTCATAAACCTTCTCCAAGTAAGCAGTGAGTATTAACCTCACCTGATAACGACTGAAAGCATCATAGAGAAAAGAAATGCAATAAAAACATTTTAAAAATTCTGGTAGACTCAACATTAATTATTAATACGTATTACTATACATGTAATTGATTATATTCATACTTGAGTGAAGGAACTGACAAAGAGGATCTATAAATTGTTTCATCCTCTTTATAATTGGTGGTGTTAAAGTCTTCTTCATCAGAGGTTGGGGGAGACAGACAGGAGCAGTTGGTCCCTTTACCTTGCAATGGACTGGCATAAAGCTTCACTCTATGCACTGCACTCAATCCTTTAACATCATTAGTCTAATAATGATTAAGATAATGCTTAAAACTTTTGCTTATTATTTTATCAGGTTATTTATAAAATTGCATGTGCATGTACATGTACAATACCTTATCTGGTGACAATATATGTATCTGAGCTCCTTTCTTAATTCTAAAAAACATAATAGCATTAATTACATGTAAATATAATGTACAACAAACCTCCTAGCAATCATTGTAGTGATAGAAGTAGTCGAATGAGGAGGCCATTTCATCTTACTAAGGCTAGTATACATAGAATGAATGGAGAAATCAGAGTATATAATATAAATGAATGATGAGTAAGACATTGCATTGCTTACTTGTCAGGATAAATGTGGGTATACAGTGAAAAATTAAATGACGTCCTGTTCTCAAGAAATGCTCTAAATGAATAATAATGACAATAATAACAAAAACAATAATAATCAACAAAACAACAATAATAACAACTCATAGTGCTCAGCTTCTTATTACAGGGTAATGGTTTTCCTAATATTTCTATTGCATACACGTGCACTGTACTTATGTTGCTAAATTTTGAGCAAATTTTGCCAAAATTGAAAAGGAGAGATTTCCCTATTTTTACATTTTTTCCTGATACATATACATGTTCTTATGTTGTGTAGAAAGTTTAAGCTAATTCTGATCAAAATTAAATTTTTTACAAATTTTTAAAGTTGCTCCAAAATCAGGCCAAAATCCCTGTACTATAGTACAGGGTTGTTGGCCAAATTTTACCAAAAATGACTAGGAGAGAATTTTCCATTTTTATAATGTTTTCTGATGCATATACATGTACTTACGTTGTATAGAAACTTTGAGCTGATTACGATCAAAATTGAATTTTTTACAAATTTTTAAAGTTGCTCCAAAATCAGGTCAAAGTCCCTGTACTATAGTACAGGGTCTCCGAGCAAATTTCGCCAAAAATGAAAAGGAGAGATTTCTCTATTTTTATATTTTTTCCTGATACATATACATTTTCTTATGCTGTGTAGAAAGTTTGAGCTGATTCCAATCAAAATTAGATTTTTTATGAATTTTAAAAAGTTAATCTAAAAGCCAAGCTGCTTTTAGCTAGCCCATTAAGCATGCTTTGTGTAAAACCTGCACTCACCCATATAACTCCCAGCTGTCTTCTGATGGAAATATACGAACAAAATGACCTCTCCTCTTGTACTCATCAACAGTGCATGATAAAACTTGTTGCTCCTCAACCGAAACTGATGGCATTCGTCTCACAGTCCTAACTAGCTACAATTCAATAAGAAACACATGTATATACATGCAGTAACATCCTATTAGTGCATAGAATAAGTATATTATGAAAAGAGCTACATTGTACACTAATCTTTAGGCACAGTGTACAAGTACATGTACATTTATAAAGTACATAACGGTGTTAGTGTACAAAGCTATACATAGTGTGAATACAAGGCTACATTACTAGTAGTAATACACTCACTTTGATGCTTGATTGTGATGCTGTCTGTGGAGGTGGCGGTGGATTAGGGTCTTGTACTGGTATTCCAATCAGTGACATTAAATCAGTTATGAGGTTTGACTTGATTTTGAAATCCAAGGGACTGTCGCTATAATGTATATACACGTAAATATTATACAGTATATTATGTATGTACAGTACCAGGTCAAAGATGGTGAAAGGTTTACTTCTAGTATCCAAGGCTTAAGCGATTCATCAATCAAAATGTCAAAACCAAACAATTCTATTTTTATATAGAGAAATAAATAGGAATCCATACAGTGCATTATCTTACCAAAGCAGTTTGCTTTATATGGCTGGAAATGTCTTGAAGCAGATGCAATTGGCACTTCTCCACTAATTATTGTCTTAATGACAGCATCTTCTATAGACATCATAAGTTCTGAGAGAAAGAGATAATGAGTTACTTATTCTCTGTTAGTTTTTGAAGTCACAATGCACCCATGTATGCCCCAATAGTTTGTACACATACAAACCTTGTATATTGTAACCCTTTCTTCTTAGATGATTCAATATGGCACTGAGACTCCACTTGTTCCCATGATTCTCAACCTCTTCTGACTGTGACCTAGTAATGACATTAATCAATGATAATGGAATGAGCACTTTAACTTGTAATGTCAATTGTCTTTTGGCAAAGACACACAAAGGGAATGTGCTTATGAGTGCATGAATTAGTGGAGTTTGCATGGAGCAGGTGGTAACATCAAAATGTAGCACACAATACCATTCAAAGTGTCTGCTGCCATACAAAGTGCTAGTGTGACAGAATGAGTCACAATAAGCGTCAAAGACATATAAAGCATGGTGACGAAGCCAAACAGGATTTTAAAACCGAAATTCTTACATGATGAAATCAGGATGTGTCTTGTTGATGCTGTAGTTGGTGAGGTGCATGTATAGATTGGTGAGGTTCTCTTCCTCTTTCGAATATGGTTCGGCTGCAAATCGTCCGAGTCCTTCGCTGTACAAGTATATCCTTATAGGATCGTAGGAGGTCACGGCAACATATAATCTCAAATCAAACTTAAACCCTAAAGAAATAAAAAAGTAGCTCTCACTCTCTTGCTACACGTATATGTTTAAGTGAATTAAGTTGCATCATCTCTCTCTCTCTCTCAACCCATTCCTTCAGTTCTCTCCTTTATCCCATAGCACTACAGCTACATGTGTACCTTACTCACCGTTAATACACAAAGGATTATCAATGTATCTTGAAACAACAACTGGCTCAACAGAACATATCTGGCTAGGCTGATTGAAGGAGAAAGAGCAAGTCAATATATACAGACATGTAAATACATGTACACATCCATGTAAATACATGTACACATCCATGTACATCATATGCATGTATGTATATATTTATTCTTATTCTTGATGTGTAACAATACTATAGCCCAGGGATATATATCTCGATGCAAAATTTGCAAATTACTAATAATGTAACACAAAATCTTAAAATATTTTGACACCTCTAACATGTAACTATGTTGACACTTACGTTATTAATGAGATATATTCTTCTACCACGCGATGAATGACACGGCTTTACGATCCACACACTTCCCTTGCGAAATGTTTCTAAAATGTACATAAGTAAGACAAGAACATTAAACCTTATTATAAAGATGACATACCTTTAAAATATGGCATCTCTGAAGGAAGAACAAAAGTCTGAGGTATAATATTAAAGTTCTTGAAACCCTGAGGATAAAATATAACTTTAGAGCTTTCTCTTTTACATTTCCTCTTCTTTTACCTTTGATTTTTGCATCCGTTGGACATTCATGCATAAATAATCTTTATGAGTGATCTGCTCAGACCTACAGTACACAATGTTCATTGTACATACATAATGAGTTGAGTGTTTACACAAAATTATACCTCAGGAAGTGATTGATGCGCTGAAACCATTTAAGATTCCTGACTACAGACAAATTAGGGTGAGTCCAAGTCCATAATATATTGAACAGTGGAGACTCATTTCTGACCTGAAGAGGAGTAGTGCATACAGTGCAAATCAATGTCAATCGCATTATATTGATACAAAATTAAATTAGGGAAACTCAGTATAAACTTGATAATGCAACTAAACAGTGCTGATCTTAACACGATTTCGCATTAAAACTTCACACAAAGGTATCAACACTCACTCGAGTAAAACCGTGAGCAAACAGGACACTTTGGACAGCAATGGTCGGATCTCCTCCAAACTTGAAGAGCATGCTGTGCTCAAGTTGAGCTACAAGATAAAACGGAATGTCTCAATTTTAACACATTAAAAGTTAACAAAAGCCAGCTATACATGAGAGACTGCTGTGAATCAGCTCTCCTTACTTGACACTTTCTTCTGAAGTGGATACGAGTACCAGTCGAGGCCATCGAGAGTGAACTTAACGTAAGTCCTTCCTTTACTATTCGTGAATAGTTCTAGCGGCCTAGCCAAAGAAACTCCTTCATCCTTACGAGTCTTCCCTACAGATGAGTAAGAGAGAAGGAGATAGTAATTGTTTGCGTTCCTATAACAACTGCCGGACTCACTCCGAGACAACTCTCTTTCATCTTCCATTGCTGTACTAATTAAATTAATAAAGACACACCCCATCAATTAATTAAGCCAAGCTTCGCTTTGTGCATTATGCTTTTGATTTGTGATCATAATTTCCATTAAAAATTATATAAATAATAAAAAACATGTTTTAAAAATGACACACATAATACATGCAATAAACAACATCAAAATAATAATCATTAACATCATTAAATAATAATAATAATAATAAACAATAGTAAAAATAAACAATAATAATTATCATGTTTTCTCTATAAGGCAGTGATTTGGTCATCAGTTACTTTCATGTCAACAGAGTCAGTGCTTGCTTGCCGTGGGCGACTACTGTATCTGTGTTGAGGTGAGAACACCACTGATGGGTATCTTGGTCGATCAATCCCAGTTCCTATGGAATCTTGAGATTGCTGCGAGTTCTTTACTTTCTTAGACTCTTCCTCTAAAAGTTCAGCAGCTGCTTCAATGTGAGCTGCTTTCTGTAGGACAATCCCAAGAGAAGGCGACGGCTGCTTGGTTGGTGAGTCAGAGAACGTCGAATAGCTCTTGACAATGCTATCGTGTATGCTGCGTGATTTTGCTTGCTTTTGCAACTCCTCTTCTTCTCTTTGCTTCATTAGTAGCGCTTTCTGTTCGGCCTTTGCTTTCTCTCTGGCCAATTGTCTCCTTTGCTTAGGCTCATCCATCAAAGAGTCCATGAACGATGAAGTGGCCACTTGATGTACTGGTGAAGTGTATGACGAAGGTTGAGGCTTAGTACTAGCAGTAGTGTTCCTGTAATTACTCATTTCAGTGGGTCCTCCTCCTAGCTCAAGACCACCAAAATACTCATTAATTGCGTCTCTTCCTGATCTCGGTGCTGCTGCTTTGGCTTTCTTTGGCTTCAAAGGTGGCGATGGCTCTATATGAGCCGAAGGGAATATGCAAGTGTCATCTTCTTGACTCTCTTCGCTTGACCCAGTAGGTGCAGTGATACTGTTGCCCATTAGATTGAGCACGTTCTCTTGTGCTCTCAATGAGTCGTTGCTCGAGAGACCTTTGGTTAACATAAAGTCACTAGCTCCAGAACTGAATTCATCAACTTCAAGTGATCTTCGCTCAATGAGTGGCTCTAATGTGCGACTATTGGGAACGTTACCGTTCAACAATAACTCCTTAGGGTCTTGTCTGTTTCTTGGTCGTCTCTTCACATCATTCAAAGGTACAGAGTAATTAAGCATGGCATCAGGCATCACTAGACTATCGAGTCCACTAGTGTCTGGGCTGTCTACTGATATGCCAGTACCAGTCTTAAGGGATGTCATTGGAGACACTGGAGGTAACATTGACGGGAAGAACCCAAGATCAGGATTCCCTGAGCTGGTCAGTGGATCAGGTGATAGCTGAGAGAGGGGGGTGAGCCCAAGGGAGAGGTAAGGTTGTGATATGGCGTCTTCGCTGAAGTTGAGGTCAATGAGACTCTCATTGTCTTCAACGACATCATCATAGCTTGGTCTGGTTGGTTCAGTAAATGACGATGGATCAGCACTGTTGAATGTCTAGAAAAATAAGAAACACAATATTATCATTATGTTATGTGTTAATTCTCTCTTGTACAAAATCTTTTTATCTTCCAACCTCAAACCTTCTCTTTTACCCTCCCTCTCTTCTTCTCTCTCTATATCTTACTACTGTCCTTCCTTGGCGTGGCTGAGGTTTAATGTGATTCACGAGAGCTCTTGATGACAGAGTAGCCTCGTGACTGATAGTCTCATCTTCATAGACTCCTTTATTCTCAATGATACCAGAACTCATCACAGTCTCATCAAGATAGTGATCATCATAAGGCTGATGATCCACTGGCACTATATCAATAGGACTCATCTCCTACAATACACAAATAAATAGCATATGATATAAGTACAGGTATTGGTCATCAGATTCTTGCCAATAGTAAATATACAAATTAAAGCTACAGCCAACATGAAGTTCTTTGTTATGACATTAAAAACATCATTCATGTATAATTACTATCTTACCACAGTCTCTTCTACTTCAAACCAGTAGTCTTTGGAAGTACGTGAGCCAGGACGATAGAAGTCCATTGTTCCTCTCTTCTTAGTCCTATGACGCATCACCAGTAGAATAACAACAATCAGTACAATGACCAGTAGAATTATAATACTTAACACAACACCTACTGCTATACCAGTTTGTGCAGATCCAGGGCCAGTTGCTCCTTTAATATAAAAAATTAACAAGAAAAAAATATTATTTCATTATTTATTATTTCAATAAGGTTTATATTACTCACCAGGTGTATTTGATGAACTAGATGATGTCTGCACAGAAGAGGTCATAGAGGTTAATGATGTTGTAGTTACCATTGAAAATGAGGTGGTGCCTATAAATGGAGGCATGGTTGGTGATGTTGTAGTTACTATTGAAAATGAGGTGATGTCTGTAGATGGAGACATGGTTGAGGTTGAAGGAGATGCAGCAGTACTCGTTGCTGCCATGTCCACAACAGAAGACATTGAAGATGAAGTGGAAGGAGAAGGAGAGGATGATAATGATGAGATAGAAGATAAGGGTGTGGATGTTTCTATCAATGTTGAAGATGATAATAAAGAAAAAGATGTACTGAGTGTAGAGGAAAAAGTGCTAGCAGAAGGGAACATTGAAGATGTTAGAAGACTCATCTCCATTGATGATGACATTTCACTACTACTAGACACTGGAGTAATGACTGTAGATGTAACTGTTGAAGCAAATATAGAAATATTTTGTACTGTGGTTTCTGATAATGTATTGAAGCCATTCCTAGAGAAGAGGTACATGAAAAGAAACTCTCATAACTCAAAAATTAGCTCAATTTTTTACATAGCAATATAGCACAAGGACAAAATGAAATAAAAATTTGGGGGCCACTTTCCGGAAAAAGCATGGGCATGCTTTTTAGTAGACACATATAATTCAATATGTTTCAATATCTATATTTATTACAACTAACCTCATAAAAGTGAATGTCACTGTATATGAATCCATACATTCAAATGTTGTATTGAGACCAGTACCATTTTCAACACCGTCAGAACATATTACAATATCATTAATGCCATTATCTAGTAAACTGGTATTAACTGTATTTGAGGTCATACCATCAGCTGTACAATGTAGACTAATATCATATTCCACTGGATCATATATCCACTCAGTAGTTAAGTTAACACAACCATCCATCTGCTGCACCACAGATGTTGAAAAATTAGCTTCAGGAAATGCTATTAAGTAAAGTAAAAATTATTACAAAATTTTATTGATTTTACTTGTATTAGCTGAGATGGTTTGTGATACACTATCAACACTAAAAAAGAGATAAATTAATAATAAAAATGTTAATAATGAATTACTAACCTGTTAGAAATTCTGACAGTAATATTGTATACTGTAGCAATGCTTAAATTAGTGATTATGTATTGTGTTTCTTCAACTAGTAACATTTTAAGACCACTTAATTCTCTTTTCCTTCTTGCTCCTTCAGTCATTGAATTAGTTAATACTTCAGTACGTTCTAGGAGTCCATTGGGTTCAGTTGGTAATTCCCATTTTATTGTAATACTAGTAGGACCTCTATCCAGAACCATGAGACTATTAAATCCTTCAGGTTGAGCTTCAGCTGTTGTTATGGTCTCATTGAGAGTGATTGTTTGGTTGTTAGTATTGAGTAAGTAGAATGTATAGTTAGTATATGGCTTTAAACCAGCAACAGTCACATTGATGTATCTGGTTCCACTAATGTTAAATGAGTCAGAGACATTGAAATTAGTGTGATTCCTAAAACTCATTAGACAGGTGACATTCTCTATTAAACTACAATTATATAGGAATATGCTACCAAAGTCACTGCTTTCCTCTATTCTAAAACTAAATGATCTACTACTGGGCTCAACGTCAAAGAAGACCTCAAAAAGAGTAGGAGGTAGAGGCAATGGTGGGCATATTATGTCATCATTAAAGGTTACCAGTGGAGCATAAGGAGGATTCTGACGTACAATAATATCAGCTGTATTTATACTAAGTGATTCTTGAATCATCGTTGTTCCATCTCTTTTATTCATTAGTAACACTCTAGCTGGTGAATACTCACTGCCGTCCACTTGCGTTGACTGTATAAGTGAGACTGATACTGTTCCTCCTGGTATTTCTGTTAACATTGTGCTCAATGATGAAGTAAACTCACCAGTCTCCTCATCATATGTGCTAGGAATGAGCAGCACATTGCTATCATTGCTAGATATGAGACTAGCATTGAACAACTGATCAAATGAGTAGCTACTTTGTATATTGAGAAGATAATAAAGAGACGAGTCAGTCGGTGGACGGCCGTCTCTTCCAATCAGTTTAGAGGAGATGGTCACGTTACAATAATTACCATTAGCATCACGAGTGGAATTAGCCAGTACAGGGTATGTATTGAGGAGATAAAGAAGACCAGTAGAGACTTGTGTGACATACAGTGGATCGAGCAAGTCACTGACTCCATTCAAATTCACATCCACAGAACTATCTCCACTAGTCTGGAGCAGACTATACAGAGTCTCTGTGGTAGTATTGAGACTAACAGGACAAGTAATGGAGGACTCACCACTTGCTAGTTGTAAAGTATTAGAGGAGCAGTTTGAAGTGATTGGTAGAGGGTTGGATTGATAATTAGGTTCATTACACACATCATTATCAGAGATTGATAGTGTAATGCGACTGCTTGTACTAACCAACTCATTAATAGGGATGCTGTTTGACTCGTATTGTATGAGATTAGTCAAATAAGCATATAATTCAGTGCTTCCCTCACTTTTAGTCATGAGGTTAACATTAGCGAAGTGTACATTGTCACCAGTTACTCCGCCATTGAATGCTAATCCACTGAATATCAGTACCGATCTATCATTGATTGACTCTGTATTGTAAAACATGACACCTCCAGGCCATTGTGTATCCTCCACAGTTACATTAACTACTTGTAAGAGGCTACTGTTATACATCAGTGATCCTTCAATCCCACTGACAGTGTAAGTATGAGTATTGAGGGACAGTGGTAGAGAGATGAGTCTATTAGTGTTAATGGTACTAACTGGTCCTTTCAATCCTATCTCTAGTGATCCAGGTAGAATCACTACTGATGCACTAACATCATTACTAAAGGTACCACTGGTGATTGCGATTGTAATAGTAACATTAGAGCAGCTTGATTGTCTGTAAAGTATGCATGTAGCTGTGGATGGGGTAATTCTAATGTACTCATTGGCAGTGGTTGTGAATGATACTATATCTGTTATATTTGCTCTTGCATTAGAAGCAAAGTCTCTCAGTGAATATATAACTCCTCCATTCAGGTTTAAGGAAACGTCTAATTCTACTGCATCTCCTTCCCTACCAATCAGTGGTGTGGTAATACTAACACTGTTCACACTTATAACATTATTATTATCAGTGGGTGGATTAATAGTCACTTCAATTGATGCAACTACATCATTACATCCTATTAGCATCAAGTTAATAGTGACATTAGTTTGAGTGTTAGGTGGAGATTGTATTATTACTGACATGTTATTGATAGAGATAGCATCAGAAGATTGATTAATACTATACATTGAAGAAGGGAGGTTTGATAAAGACATTACCATGCCATTACTGAATGCAATGTTACCTACTAGTTGAGCTTGCTGATAGATATTTGTTCCTTCTATACTATTGAATGTAGTGATAGGATTATTGCCTGGAACTGAGAGCAGAGAGAGATTACTAGCAAAAGTATTGATGCTAACTACTTCAATGCTTATAGTTTTCATTAAAGTAACACCAGATCCTGTATAGCTAAAGAGCAGTGTCGTTGATTGATTATTTAGTGTATTTGCATTCAATGCAATAACACTATCATCATCTCCTCCTCTTACTGTATCATTGATGCTAACGTATTCTGTGACGTTCACTTCATCACCATTAGGATACACTAATAATGCATATAACTCAACTTGAAGTGGTATTGATGGTAATAGCTGAGCAATGGCCTCACAAGCAGTCAATTGAACACTTGATGCCATCACTATGAGCTCAGTAGGCAGAGACAGTGAGAGAGAGACGTCATCATAACTAGTCCTTAAACATGAGACGGTTGGGGTACAATTAGCTGGGCTTGGATTATACCATTCAGTACTGATGGTAGTACTTCCATTAGAGACTGCTGTGAACAATTCATTATCAGTAGAATAGAGTATATCTTTATTAGAAGAACTAACTGATACAAGATCAGTAACAGGCATTGTAGAGCCATCACTGAAGACAGCTAGCGTGACTGAGACACCAGTATCATTAACATATTGAAAAGAAGATGATAACGAGAGATAGAAATTGTACTCTCCACTACTGCTACTGTCATCGCTCACCCTGAGACTAATACTACTCAGTATTATAGTGTAAAGGTAATGAATCGACACTCTTTCCTGAGACACTTGAAATGTAACATTATCAAATAAGCCATTGAGTGTAGGGTATAATGTAACTGTTGCTGGACTGATACCTTGTATCATTCTACTGGTTTCGTTTAGCTCTATTGATCCAGCTGGTGTGAATCTGATTCTATTCAATACGTATTGAGATAAATCAACGTTTATCAGAGATTCTGTTCCAGTGGTGAGGTTTGAGATTGCTGTTATTGTAGTTGATTGGTAGAGCTGAGCACCACAAGAGGTAGCATCTATTGCCCCATCTATAGCTTTTAATACATTACTACCTAACTGGAGTTGAGCAGGTAAACTTGGAAACCAGACCTTAAAGCCTATACTAGTAGTAACAGATTCCAGTGTTATGGTCAGTATGACATTGTCGGCTCCTTTAGTTTCTGATCCATTCACAAATACTGCACTACAATCACTATTAATATGAAGAGAGACTTCACTATCACTGAGCTGACAAGAATATCCTGATATACTAGCTATAGTATTATTCTCATATAGTCCTGATACGCTGATAGGGATAGTGACCAACCCTTCATTCAGCACTGCTGTGTTCACAAGCTCAGTCTGTGGAGCATGAGCATACAAAGCAATGAGGTCATTACTAGGATCTATGCTAACAGTAGCTTCATTGAGATGCCCACTACCACTAGCATTGACTATCATTATACCAGTAAAAGATACTGGCTGATAGAACAGGTTGTTCATTTCACGTATACTGGCAGATACCTTCACACTAGACTCGGTATAATCCTCAGGTATGTATAGGCTAGCAGTGAAGAGGTGCTCTGGTGAAGAGAGTTGAGATACCGACAGACTCTGAAAGTTTGTTCTATAACCAACACACGATAAACTCTGTGTACAGTACACGCCCCACAGTTTGTCAGGAGAGTGAGTGCTTGTGAGACTGATCCTTGCAGAGAGGGTAAAGTTGAAAAGGAAAGAGATGAGTGGATATGTCGTGTTTGAGTATACTTCAATGTCAAAGGATGACCCTGGCTTAAGAGTATAGGAAGGAAGAAGGATACTCACACCGTCTCCTTGAAACGACAGCTTAGAACTAACATTAACAGTTACCATTGATGACTCTACAACGTTACCTTCATTACCTATTAAACTGAATGTCACTGTCAACTGACTGAAATCATAAGAACTAAGATTAAAGGAGCTTTGACATACACCAGACTCACTGTTAGGGATGCACAGAGTGTTAGCAATAGCATCATTAGATTGAGTCACTATACTGATATTGATGGTACTTGATTGTATATTGAATGCATAGTCAATATTATTAAAGGCTTGTATTGTGGTAGTCAATATTTTAGAATACTCATCAAATGAAGCTATTGGATGACGGAGAGAATTAACTTGAGAGAGTGAACGAGAGACTGAAAGAGATGTTTGAAGAGACTCAACACTAGCAGTGACAGATCCACCCATTGATGACCCATTGTTGCTAAGAATCAACACTCTACCTTCATAATATGTTTGATTAAGTTGTGTTACATTACCAACAAAGTACTCGTCTCTATTGACTTGTAGCAGCAATGGTAAAGAAGGCAATGTAGTAGGAGGAATATTAATACAAGTTGGATTTATTATAATATGAGGCATTAGGTCATCCAATGTCAGTGATATGATTTGACTGTCTGTAGCATTGATATCAATGATGAATGGGCCTTCCCTATCTCCAGAAAGAGGAGTGCTTCCAAATAAACCTGATACTCTCGATTTACTTATCTCCCCATTGTTGTCAGCCACTGCTTGAATGAATGACAATCCTACATCAGGCACGGAGAAGCTTGAGACTCCTCTAACTTGATAGAGTGCAGTTGTATCACCAGAAGTGCTCAGATTAGCACGAAGGACGGCCGTATACAGACCATTATTATCCTCAAAGACTTGATGAAGACTGCCATAAGAGAACTGGATATCATTCACTTGTTCAATAAACTGACTCTGATTGTGTGCCAAGTGTACAAATACGTGTAAACTCTCTGTCTCGACTTGCAATCCATTAACAGTGGATATACTGATGTTTATAACAAAGCTACAATCACAGGAAAGGTCATAAGAGGCAGACATATTGTACACAAGCCCACTACTGACTTGCTCTACTGTGACAATATCGTCAAGAGTCACAAAACCGTCTCCATCCACATCAACCACAATGCCATTGTCTTCTATAGTCTGATTGATCAAGCTGGCTTCCTCTGAGCCAGTGAAGTTGTGAATACTGGCTAGATTGTACTCTTGAAAGTAATAGACATCTCTCTGATCGACACAACAGTCGGCGTTAATGTCGCCCACTGGATATGGAGGGCAAGAGGTACTTACTTGGCGCTTGGCTCTCCTTAAATCACGTCTGCTCCTGCTGTTAGGTAGAGTAACTGAGAGTGTGTTTGCCTGGGGATTGCCTGGAGTGACATTAGTCAGGGAGAGATTACCTACAGCCAATAGCACTGGTGTTGCTCTGAGTATAGTTACATTATTGCTCGCACCCTCTAGCATTTTAAAGTACACATTAGCAAGATGTAGTGTGGAGTCTCGTACACCATTGTTCAAGACACCTCCAAGTCTTAGGCTGTTGGTGCTCACTTCAGCAACAGAAAGAGACCCATTGGACCAATCCATGCCTTGGCTTGCAGTGAGGAAGAGAGCAGTCTCTGGATCATATTGTATGTTAATCTCTACAGCACCAATCTTATAAACACCAGCTCCTATGGTGACTGGTATCATTACTTCAGACTCATCAGTGGTTGTAAAAGGAAGGCCATCATTGGTACCAAGGTCAACCTCTCCTTCATTTGGTAGTGTATTGAATATCACAGACACTGTGTTCCTAAAATTTCCACTGGTGCAGTATACTGATACAGGTTCTACTGCTGTTCCAACTAGTTTTATTATACTAGTATTATTCATCACAATGGCTGCATTAGAATCACTTATGCCAATGCTTACAAATTCATTGCCATAGAGAGGATCACCGGTTTGACTATTAAAAGCTTTCTCAATGAGCGATCCATTGCACAGCATTACCCTACAATTAGCTATCCTCTCCATACCAGGAAAGTCAATAAATTCATTAGGAAAATCAATTTGTACACCAGTGACATCACAGGAATCAGTGCTAATGCCTAATGAAGCAATGGCAGTAATGTTACTCTCTCCTCCATTTAAGGTAGCTGTGATATTTACATTTTGATCAATGCTTAAGACTCCATTAACAGAAACTGTGTTTCCATTAAGCTGGAGTATAGAATCATTGCCACTAGTAAAGATTGCATTAGTGACTATCTGAGTTGTATTAGTCAGAAATATGTTTAAGATTGCTTCAGCCCTCACTTCCTGATAGTGCTGGGTGTTAGCAATGTGCTGTATAGTATTAACAGGCATTTCTGATGAATTAGTGTTTAGTAAAAACCTGATTTGTGGCTCACTTTCTAGAACAGTAACATTAATGCTGGAGCTAAGATCATACTCAAACACATAGACCTGTACAATAGCATATCCTTGCTGGACTGGATATAGAGTGATGCTCCCATTAGCGTCAGTACTAAAAGTAAGGACTGAAGTATCATTGACCGTTACATTATAAGTAGCATTACTAGTGATTGGTCCATCATAGTCAGGATCCTCATACTCAGCAATGAGAGTGAGCAGTGAGTCTGACTGAGCATAGCCTAACACTACTAATGGATCATTCCTTGGTGCCATAGTTAATGTGATTGCATCAATTAATATGCTAAGTGGTGAGTAAAGACTGATATTAATAGCTACGGAACCAGAAACAGTCTCGCTGCATTGGCTCCATGTTCCTCCAATTACAGGCATGGTTTCATCATCTCCATCTTGTATAAAGTATAATCTATCATATATTTGATTATCACTTACACTTAGATACAATTCACTGCTAGTGTCAATGTCTATTGCACTATCATCCTCATACACTAGTAAAGTGTTTATGAAAACTGGTTGAGACCGATAATGGAACTCTTGGCCTACGCTGATCAAACCAATTTGAGCCTGTTCTGGATCAATGCTAAGACTATCTAGATTAATTGTGAGACTTGAGAAAGGGAAAAGGCTGAGATACAAAGGAGAAGCAAACTCATTAGAAACAGTTACATTTGTACAACTGCTACCAAGACACAGACCAGTAGTCCCTGGGCTTTGACCAACTACACGTGTATCATCCACTATTGCAATACTAGCATTAACAGTTGTTAGTAAGTGCTTTAGTACAGGAGTTACTACGACAGTGTGCATTTGTGCATTGTGTCTAATAATCCCTTGCAGACTAACTTCACTAGTCTGATAAAAGGTGCTGTTATTGCAAGTCCCTGTTGCGTTAAGCACAGAATCTTTTAAACTAATTGCAATTGTGTTTTGCCTCAATATCCAAACTCTTACCAGCAGTGAAGAATAATCATTGAGGGCAGCATGCCGCACTGTAATATTAGCATCAATACCATCCGTCTCCGAGCCGTTAAAATAAATGTTAGAGCAATCACTCTCAACTTGGATGGCATCCTTATCCAAGCTAGTGCAGGCGAGACTGCTTGTTTCATCAAAGGTTCCATCATTGTACAAAGCTATTGCTTTTATTGCTCCTAGATCCTGTCTAGATCCATTGACAGTTGCTATGTTAAGGAAGGTGTTGTGGTGTGCATAAGGAAGTATTGCAGCAACTCTCTTCTCTTGATGTAATATTTCTCCTACTTCACTTGCATTGCCATCCCTTGATATCATCAGTACAGGTAGTCTAGTACTTGCTTGTACTGGGACTAATACAAGTCTGGTAGTAAGGCTCAATCCTTTACTATAACAGCTAATATCATAATTCTCAGAAATATTTGAAAGATTGAAAGTAACTAATGTCTGATCTCCTAGTGTCCTATTGACCAGGGCAGTACTGAACTGGTTTCTATTTCTGAATCCGCTTAATGCTATCCTATCCCTCTGGTCTTGATAGTATTCATACAATAGACTGTACTCTTGTGGTGAACGAGGTGAGATAAATGCAGCATTCTCTCCTTCTCCTCCTCCTTCAAGTCTACAGTCAATATTAAAGCCAAATATTGAATAGTTGTAAGATGATTTGATGAAGAGTGAAGCAGACCCGCCAGGCATTAGAGGAGTCTGAGGTAGCTGAATGTATAAACTATTTGTTAAACTAATTGAAGGAGGTGAGTGTAGTTCAACTGAGCCTATAGTAAAAATAGTCTCATTGATTTCAATGGTAAAAGTAACAAAAGAGATCTCATTGCTAATAAACCAATCATCATCAATGCCAATCATTGCAGTACAGGTACCACTAGAAACCACTGGCAATGATTCACACTCATAAAATTCCATCAATCCTAAAGTACTGTGCTCTGCTGTAATGATGAGAGGGGAAAATGTTCCTACTAATGTGTTATCAAACATGTCCCGTGCTTGTACCAACACTGTCAATAACGGTTGGTCTGGCCAGAGGCTATGAGTAGAAAGAGCACCAGTAATACTTTTAATTGTCTGAAGGCTTTGAGTGAAGGATTCTTGTACTGAGAAATTGCCAATTTGAACTGTAATGGAAGAAGCATCTTCACCTGCTAGTTTAATGCCAAATAAACCAAAGCTAAAATTATACATCAAATTGTCATTGCTCTCAATTTTTTGAGGCTCTTCCAATATAACTCCAAATCCTTCATTTATAGTGACAGTGGGAGTAACTGAAACTGATATGAAACTAAAAGTAGAAGAGGGAGAGGGTGAGAGGACTAAAGATGTTGTTGGTTCTATCTCTTCAGATGAAGATATGGCAATGGTTGGAGATGGTGTTGGCTCAATCTCTTCAGACGAAGATACTTCAATAGATGATGACTGTATTACCTCAGTTGAAGATACCTCAATGATAAAAGATGACGTGGGCCCAATTTCTGGAGATGAAGATACTTCAGTGATTAAAGATGATGTGGGCCCAATTTCTGGAGATGAAGATTCTTCAATGATTGAAGATGATGTGGGTTCAATTTCTGGAGATGAAGATACTTCAATGATTGAAGATGATGTGGGCTCAATTTCTGGAGATGAAGATACTTCAATGATTGAAGATGATGTGGGCTCAATCTCTGGAGATGAAGATACTTCAGTGAGGATTAAAGATGATGTAGGTTCAATTTCTGGAGATGAAGATACTTCAATGATTAAAGATGATGTGGGCTCAATTTCTGGAGATGAAGATACTTCAGTGAGGATTAAAGATGATGTGGGCTCAATCTCTAAAGACGAAGATTCTTCAATGATTAAAGATGATGTGGGTTCAATTTCTGGAGATGAAGATACTTCAATGATTAAAGATGATGTGGGCTCAATCTCTGGAGATGAAGATACTTCAGTGAGGATTAAAGATGATGTAGGTTCAATCTCTGGAGATGAAGATACTTCAATGATTGAAGATGATGTGGGCTCAATTTCTGGAGACGAAGATACTTCAGTGAGGATTAAAGATGATGTGGGCTCAATCTCTAAAGACGAAGATTCTTCAATGATTAAAGATGATGTGGGCTCAATCTCTGGAGATGAAGATACTTCAATGATTGAAGATGATGTGGGCTCAATCTCTAGAGATGAAGATACTCCAGTGAGGATTAAAGATGATGTGGGCTCAATCTCTAAAGACGAAGATTCTTCAATGATTAAAGATGATGTGGGCTCAATCTCTAGAGATGAAGATACTTCAGTGAGGATTAAAGATGACGTGGGCTCAATCTCTAAAGACGAAGATTCTTCAATGATTAAAGATGATGTGGGTTCAATCTCTGGAGATGAAGAAACTTCAGTGATTGAAGATGACGTGGGCTCAATCTCTGGAGATGAAGATACTTCAATGATTGAAGATGATGTGGGCTCAATCTCTGGAGATGAAGATACTTCAGTGAGGATTAAAGATGATGTGGGCTCAATCTCTAAAGACGAAGATTCTTCAATGATTAAAGATGATGTGGGCTCAATCTCAGGAGATGAAGAAACTTCAATGATTGAAGATGATGTGGGCTCAATTTCTGGAGACGAAGATACTTCAGTGAGGATTAAAGATGATGAGGGCTCAATCTCTAAAGACGAAGATTCTTCAATGATTAAAGATGATGTGGGCTCAATTTCTGGAGATGAAGATACTTCAGTGATTGAAGATGATGTGGGCTCAATTTCTGGAGATGAAGAAACTTCAATGATTGAAGGTGATGTGGACTCAATCTCTAGAGATGAAGATACTTCAATAGTAAAAGATAGTGTAGCTTCTATTTCCTCTGATGAAGAAACTTCAAAAATTGAAGGTGAGGCTAGGTTTTCAGTTGAGGTTGCTTCAATGCTTAAAGATTGTGTTAGTTTTATACTTTCAGATGAGGTTGCTACAATGTCAAAAGACGATGTGAATTCTATCTCTTGTGTTGAGGATACCTCAATTGTTAGTTCAATGCCTTCACTTGAGGTTGCTTCAATGCTCAAAGATGACGTCAACTCTATTGAAAATGCTTCAATGCTTAAGGATGGAGTTTCTTCAATGCCTTCACTTGAGGTTGCTTCAATGCTCAAAGATGACGTCAACTCTATTGAAGATGCTTCAATGCTTAAGGATGGAGTTTCTTCAATGCCTTCACTTGATGTTGCTTCAATGCTTGTTAGCTGAATGGTTAAAGATGGTGTTAGTTCTATTCCTTCATTAGACGATGATGTTGCTTCAATGCTTAATGATGGCGATAGTTCTATATCTTCAGTTGAAGATACCTCAATGGTTGATGATGGTATTTCTCCACTTGAGGTTGCTTCAATGGTTGGTAGCTGCAGTGTTGAGGTTTGCTCTGAAATTGTTGCCATACCAAATCCTTCAGTGTCCAAAAATGATGTCATTTCTAGAGTTGAAGATGAACTGGGAAATTGTGTCAGAGTTACGAACGAAGAAGGAACTACAGAAGAAGATGTTATGTCAAAAACAGATGAAGAAACTTCTGTAGAAGAAGCTAAAAAACTAATAAAAACTGAGACGAAGTTCATGTCATTATCTGAAGAAGATAAAGAAACATCTGAAGATGTTAGTACCACTTCACTTGTTGTAATGACCCTTGAAGGAGATGGAGACACTATCAAATCATCACTAGAGGATAAAAGAAGTTCTGATGAGACTATTGCAGATGTAAAGTTAAAAGACAGCATGTCAGAAACAGACAGGATGTCTGAAGCCACTCCTGTCTCAATAGATGATGTCATTAAAACTATTGAGGAAGCAAGACTTAGAGAAGATTCTATTGCTACATCTTCTGAAGGAGATGGAGATGGAATCATTATAGACCCTGAAAGAGACAAAGAAGCAGTTAACTCAGTAGAAAAAAAAAGAGAAGGAGTAGTAGCAGCCTCCACAGAAGGAGACTGAGAGACTAACTCTTGAGTCGATTCCAAAACCAGAGAACTCGTTGATGACTGACTAGAAGGAGCAACATCAACAGAAGATAAAAATACAAAAGTCTCAGATGAAGTGATCATAACGTTAGACTCTGACATTAATAAGTCGCTAGAAGATATAGCAGCTTGCTCTAGTGAAGAAGACTGTGTGAGCACTACATTTGATGTGGTTAAGGCAAACGGGGAAGAGCTTATATCTTCAATGTTCATAACTGATTGTGTTGATGAAGGGAATATTGATTCAGCTCCAGATGTGCTTATAACAAGAGACTCACTGGATGAGACGAGGTTTAAAAATGAAGACGAGCGAACAGACGAAATGATCATCGAAGAATCAAGTGCAAGTGTTTCAGTTGCTGAATCAACAGATTCCATGGTAAACAAGACATCACTGCTAGATCTAGTTGCATCGAATGAATAAGAGGAACTACTGCTAATGAGAGCCATACAAGAAGGTAATGTATTCAGATTTGTTTCAAAGTTGCTACAAACTTGTACTCTTTCCAAACGTATCATCTCCATTGAGGTACTTTGAATGACTAGGCGAATTTGTGATGCATTAAAAGTGGAACTTAAACTCTCGGCTGAAAAATTGTCACGTCCATTAGCAGTTACCTTTAGGATTACAATGATATATGAAACCACGTGAAAATATTTATTATACATACAATACAAAATAATAATTAAAAGATATAAATATTATTGAATTTTTAAAAATAGGTAGGAAAGGATTTTCAATTTCTGTAATGGTTTCAAATATCAAGACTTTTGAGTGGGTCAAACCTCTCACATAGTGGAAAGTCATACTGATACAATATGTATCAGAAGATGTAAATGATTTTTTGTACATAATTTCACAGCCATATATAGCAAATAGTGTTATGATATGTAAGTGTACATGAAATAACTGCTACTCATTAAAATTGTGACACACTGTGGAATATTAGATTAAATTGTCAAAACAAAATACTCCACGACAGCTGAGATTATACCAGCTAACACATTTCAGGACAAAGATTTGTGAGTATAGTAAAGAATTACAATTTTGTTTGGCTCATGTGTATAAATTTGAACCATTATCATGCTAAAAAATTACTTCTTAAGAATATAAATTTTTTTAGCACAACAATTATTAATTGAAATAATCATACATGTACATGTAATTGACTCACATAAAACGCTAGACTTGTATCATTGGATGATATTGCCTGACAGATCACTGAACTGATGCTGTTAACACTACAAGATAAAAAAAATAACAAATACCTCACGCAATAATAATACTTGGTTTATAAACACAGTCATTAATTATAATAATTATACAAGTTTATTCACTGTCAATGATAATTAGTTATAACAAAAAATAATAAGAAAAACAAAATTTATTATCGCTAGTAATCAAATTCACAACAATTGAATACAATTAGATGTGTGAAGAATAACATTGTTCATCCCATATCAGGATCATGTGAATCCCTGTCTTATTGTATCACATACAAAAATGGAAAATGACTATTTGCATTGCTAGCAAATGCACACACACACTCAAGCATGCACATAGCAATTTGTTGAGCTGTTGTAACCGTAATAATGGAATTTAATTTGTGTTATGGGTATTATTATAATCTTCACAAGAAAGTTACAACATTCAAGACATTTTTTTCATAAATTTACTCATTCTTGGAAAAAACCTTCAAATATTTGTTTTGTCTTGTAATGTTTTTTAATACCTGTTACTTTCTTCTTGTCCAAAACTGGTA
Source organism: Amphimedon queenslandica (assembly GCF_000090795.2). Taxonomy (NCBI): domain Eukaryota; kingdom Metazoa; phylum Porifera; class Demospongiae; order Haplosclerida; family Niphatidae; genus Amphimedon; species Amphimedon queenslandica. Next base: position 408,666 of record NW_003546272.1, on the reverse strand, counting down.
CTACAGTCCCTTGCATAAAACTGAATATCATTCCACACTTTAGTGGGCTCCATGAGGTACTGGAGGCGAAGAGCAGCTGGAGAAAAGTCTCTAAAATCAAGAAAAATCTTAGAGAGACTCGTGACTGTTGCTAGCCCAAGAGAGACAGTGACTGATGAATTACTGGACTCCCAATAAGTAGAGACATTATTATCGGTAATGAATTCAACAGGATGCGAATTAATACGGTACCTATACAAGGCAATAGAAGGATATTTTAAATAACACGTGCTCCTGAAAATGTAGCGTATGAAAGTGATATGTGAAATCATAGTAATCCTGATGATGTTTGTGGGTAGTTTCAATTACATGTACATGTACATATACACAAACTAGTACATACGTACACACTGACTCAGTGACACTAATAATCTGTCATCCAAATAATGACTACACACATTCCAGAGTATAGCAGCTTAAGGTCACAATTATACACCATATATTGATGCACACTAATAGTATACTAATCATACACTAATAGTATACTAATCATACACTAATAATAATACTGACCATACTAATAATATATCTCTCATAATACATGTATATACATCATTTGTACAGTATATACTTCATTGCATTAGACACAACAAAATACTATGATTTATCATGCGCATGCATATGTACATGCATAAACTACTATAGCATAGACTACTATAGAGTACAGGCATACTTCATACGCAAAAGCTGTAATTTCATACCAACTACGTGTAATAGCATCTTACAAAATACTAAAATAAACAGATTAACCGCCTAATCAAATTAATGTAGCAAAACAAAGAGTAAAAAAATAAAGTCATGTAGTTGACAGTATAAAGTGCATACTTAAACTGGTTTTGCTCTTGCTATCATGTACTTAGAACACTGAATTGAATGTAGTATGATAACTAGTACATTGTACATGTACATGCACAACAAGATGAAAACCAGCAATAGCAATGTTTGCACACAACCTAATTATTTTAACTATGCATTTCCATTGATAAGAGATAGACAATGATCAGCACATACACAATTACACACATGCAATGTACATGTACATGCATGCACCATACTGCACTATAATCAAAATAATAGACATTAAGGCCCCGTTTATACTAATCCATTTCGCATGTAAACAGAGACTTTTTGATTCCTGTTTAGACTAGTACATGAAAACGCATCAACTATCTGAACCAAAATGAAAAGGATACCAAAGTGGATACTTCTATAAACTAATGATAAATGTTATGAAAATGCAGCTGCTGGTTTAGTGTAAACACCTGAAACGAATAATAGCAAAAACAACAAAAACAACGTATGCAAAATGAGCTAGAGAATGATTAAACTAACAAACAATTATGAACTTAATGGAAGATTAAACAGGGGAATCAATAAGCCAGCTGGGTTGAACAACAAAGATATTAAAGGAGAAAGATTAAAAGTACATGCAGAGCACACAGGAAGGAGTTGCAGGCGCATATACATGTACATGTACATGTACATGCCCAACTCAGTGGAGCAGATTATTAGTATGAACACAAATAAAATGCCACAACACAAATATAATACATCACACAATGAAACACAAAAACAGAATAATAACAAACAATCATAACATTTAACTGTGCATAGATAAACAGAAACATGCACTCCTGCTCTCTCTCTTTCACTCTCCCCACTCTCCCCCCCTCTCTCTCTCTCTTTCACTCTCCCCACTCTCCCCCCCTCTCTCTCTCTTTCACTCTCCCCCTCTCTCTTTTTCACTCACTCCCCCTCTCTCTTTTTCACTCTCCCCCCTCTCTTTTTTTCACTCTCCCCCTCTCTCCTTTTTACTCACTCCCCCTCTCTCTTTCTTACCTCAAAGAGCCATCACAAAGCTCAGACTCTAATCCTTCCCTACAGAGACACTGAGGAAGAAACTCGGGAGGAGTAAAACCACCGGCAAGAATTGAGACTTGAGAAGCCGAGAGGGAATTAGAGAACACGCCAACATCAGACATCAAGCCAGGAAAATGATAGTCACCACTTACATCCCCAGCAAGGGATATGCTAATGGGCTCATCACTGTTTGGATCAATAGTCAAAGAAGTGTTCAATAACAAGTTATTAACAGCAATGAGTAGCTCATCTTGCTCACTAGCAATTACTGTAAGATGAGTCCATTGGTGAAGGTTGAGTCTGTGTGTGGTATTGTAAGAGTTCATTGTTGAAATAGAGGAACTGTTGGTGATTAGTAGCCATCTTGAATCAACGTATAAAGTCAGCTCTACATCCATAGACTCAATTTGGATTAGAACACTTGAGCTACAGGGGAGGGAAATTTCGATATGTAAGTAAAAATGCTAATGCATGTACATAATTGTACAGTCTTATCAAACAGGGTAATGGCTATATTATCATCGTAATTAGAATTATTATCTAATAGACAAATTAAATTGCCTCTAGCTTTAGAGGAACAAGAGTTGATCCTCCTACTGAATTCCATGCTACAATACAGTACACACTTGATGCTGAACTAAGATGTACAGCACTGCATACTGACAATAATATACGCAATCAAATAACTATTGTAACATCTAATACTTTACATACTTGTGGTATCCAATGTCAAAATGGTCATTTGGTGTAATTTTGCTTATTTTTTAGATGCTTCTAGCTCAATATTTTGTTATTGGAATCAGCCCAAACTTCTTGATTGCATTTCTATTAGAAATGGCATCTTTGGGGCTATTCATTTCTTATTACAGATGCTGTGCATGTATATCTACACATAATGATATGCTTATAATGTAGGAAGTTTGAGCTGCTTCCAATAACAGATTATTGACTTACGAGTATAACTATTAGCAATTATGCCATCATTAAAATATCTATGTATAGTCTACTTTCATTGTAATTTCGTTTTCATTTTGACATTTTTGGGTTACGTTGCACAAGAATTATGATTTTCAATTGGCAATTTGCCCTTTCCTTTATCATTGTAAAATATTATTATTGCTTATTAATTGAAGCCTTTAATTGTCAGAATAAAATACACTCAGCGATGCATTTAATACTTGTGACTGGATATTAATTACATTTATGACATAATGCGATTAGAATGCATAATCTGAGTACCATATAACCACAGACATTATATAAATAATAATTATAATAGTATCAGTTATTACTGGGGTGCTTACTTGTCAGCTATTTCTCCCATGGGGTATACCCACATTGAGAGTGTGAATGGGTTTAAGAATAAGTTGGATGGCGATAAACTCTCCAGCACTGATTGAGGTACATTATATGCATCATCGAACATGACAGATGGGCCAGTACTGTCTGGTCTGCTGATGCTCTCGTAAACTAAATCCTACAAAAGATAACAAGTAATCACAATGGTGAGAGTAATCACAATGGTGAGAGTAATCACTTGCATTTCTTACAAAACCACAATATGAATGCTAATGATGATATAGGATATATAATTGCAGCAAGTAAAATGATTTTGAGAACATGCATGTATATTATAAGTAAACTACACTTAACAAAAATGCTGAGAGTTATTGGGCCCGCCCTACATGTAACACGCTACCACACTCCATATCCAGTACAGAATGACAAGATTGATAACTGTCAATCTCCTCATGTTACTGCACATACCAAAACAATGCATGGAGGGGTAGATGACTCCCTCCTCCTCCTTGTGGAGGTGGTGGGAGGAATGAGAGATGTGACAAAGGGAGCTACGCAAATGATATTAATGTGCCAGTAAAATACAAATTGTTTGTCAACATTAGTACAGTAAGAATGAATGGAATTTAATGCAGTATGGTAGATACACTAAATGTAAGTGTATCTGTTGTTAATGTTAAGACTTACATTGCCCTCTGGGCTACAAGTGGCTGGTAGCAGCGAGTAGAAGCAAGTCTGGGAGCAGACTGATGAACAAGAGGGGACTGTACTGTTGGTATATACACAATCATACTCAACTAAATCAGAGCTCGTGTCCTGAGCAAGAGAGGGAGAGGAGAGTAAAAAGAAGAGGAAGAGAAGAGTTGAGAAGAGGGTGGGTGTCTGCTCTAGCCATCTCCGTCTACTTCTCGGTCTGACTCTGTACAGCGAGCCTTTCTGCTCCTGCTGTTCTTTCATAGCCTGTGGTGCCTTCTTTTTACAAGTTAACAATGTGCTAGTAACATCTGACTGAGAGGCGCTAACGAGGAGATACAAGCCGTAAGAATGTTCAAAAGTACTGCAGCCACTCTGCTTCTGTTCCTTTCTAGAGAGGCGCTACTGTGTAGGATAGTCTGTCAGCAAAGCAGTTCCTCACTGTTTGTGTGTGGGGTTGCTGTACCCTCCCACGCGAGTGGTTAGCTAATAAAAATAATGGGGTCGTCGAACAAAATTATTTTTTCTATGCAAAATTTACATTGAATTAATAATTATTATTATTCAGACAGATGAAAACCATTTCTCCATGCAAGTATTTGCTCTTTGAATATCTATATAACAGTCAAAAGTCTCTCCTAAAGAGAGAGCTTTCTTAAGACTCGAATAACATTTCCCTTTCTTTCTTCTGGCATAGTAATAAGTTGCTTCAAGGAGTAGGTATCGTGGTTTAAAAACTGGAAATCGTCCCAGAAGTGATTTAAGTTTCTTTAAATCCTGGAGACAGGTGAAAGTTATCATGCTGTTGTTAACAAGATAATTCAAACCTTTTCAGACTCTTGCTTAAACTGTCTGTTATCCTGTTCCATTAGATATTGTTCCAGGATGCACTCAATGTATTTTGTAAGAGCTTGGACGCTAAAGAACGTTCGAAACTCGGTCAGATGCAGTGCTACAAACTATTACATAAAATAACTAATTAAATGCAAAGAGACTTACATCTTGCATCTTCTGTAAACCTAGTTGCATAAGCACTGCTTCCTCTGCTATGCCTAATTATTACAGATATCAATGATAATGTATTTATTATAATTTGAGGATCTATTGATGTTAGTTACATGTACATGTACATGCAGTAAGTTTTAAATAATAATTATTATTATATGCTGTCTACTGCCAAGTTTTATTATTATTTGAGCCAATTCAATTTTTTGGAGTTATGGTCATTATTTTTGAAAAAATGGGCCAAAATCTGAAAAATTCCCTGTACTATAGCCCATGGTTTTTTCCAAAAAATGGCTCCGAAATCACCTCCAATTTTTATTACATTTTCTGATACATATTGATGTCCTTATGGTGTGTAGAAAGTTTGAGCCGATTCTGACTTCAATTTTTCAAGTTATGGTCATCTGAAAAAATGGGCCAAAATCTGAAAAATACCCTGTACTATTATAGCCCATGGTTTTTTTCAAAAAATGGCTCCGAAATCATCCCCAATTTTTATTATATTTTCTGATACATATTGATGTACTTATGCTACATAGAAAGTTTGAGCCGATTCCGACTTCAATTTTTCGAATTATGGTCATCTAAAAAAATGGGCCAAAATCTGAAAAATACCCTGTACTATATAGCCCATGGTTTTTTTTTCAAAAAATGGCTCCGAAATCACCTTCAATTCTTATTACATTTTCTGATACATATTGATGTCCTTATGCTGTGTAGAAAGTTTGAGCCAATTCCGACTTCAAATTTTCGAGTTATGGTCATCTAAAAAAATGGGCCAAAATCTGAAAAATACCCTGTACTATAGCCCATGGTTTTTTTCAAAAAATGGCTCCAAAATCACCCCTAATTTTTATTACATTTTCTGATACATATTGATGTACTTATGCTACATAGAAAGTTTGAGTTGATTCCGACTTCAATTTTTCAAGTTATGCTCATTTGAAAAATGGGCCAAAATTTGAAAAATACCCTGTTATAGCCTATGGTTTTTTTCAAAAAATGGCTCCAAAATCACTTCCAATTTTTATTACATTTTCTGATACATATTGATGTCCTTATGCTGTGTAGAAAGTTTTTTTGAGCCGATTCCGACTTCAATTTTTCAAGTTATGGCCATCTAAAAACTCGGTCAATGAATCGTAATACACATGTACATGTACATGTATTGCATTAATATCAGGCAATGCTGGCTGATTCAGAGGATGGAGGTGGAAATTATCCACCCTTTACCTCTTTCCTTTCTCCATCATCTCATATTACACTAATACTGTATGAAAGAGAAGTACATGTACAATGTACATGTACATGTACAATGTACATGTACATGTATATACATGTACATTGTAATGTCCCAATTCTTACCATAATGCAATACATGATGTTAGAAAGAATCTCTCAGCATCATCAAAATGATACATTTCCCCAGAACAATAAAACGTTTGTGCATCCTTTGCAATTTTATCTTGCTGGTCAACATACAATCCTACGTATTAAGATAATTTTAGAATTGAGATGTACATGTACATGTACATGTATATGCATAACTTACCTAATTCCAACAATGCATCAAACTCGCAACAGTCATGAAGCGCTTTTGTTCTAAGATCTTTTGACCTTCCAGAAATTTCTTTAATACTTTTTAAATTCTCGTGACTATCCTCTTTTCTAAAAAATTGCACAATGGAAATCATTTCCAGGTTTACAGAGATATAGTGTACATGTACATGTATTGTATCGTACTTTAATGAAAGTAAATTGGCATAAAAGAGCAAAGGAAGTGTCACCAGCTTCAGAGAATCAAGATGAATCCTACTAGTCAATCTTACCGCCAAATTTCCTAATAAAATTAATAATAAAAATAGCATAAAATAGAAAATAAAAGGATATACACAACACATGTACTGCCAAAACTTTAACTCTCTTGTAGTAAGTTTAAATGCACTAACCAATATCCATAGCTTCAATGAGGTTTCCCTGGCATAGCTTCATATTGAGGGCAACATTGAGTACATGTGCACACGTGGATAAGTCATCTATACCAAAATCAGTGCAGAAACATCTACAGGATTACATGTACATGTGTACATGTAAGGCTAAGAGTTCAAAGACTTACAAAAAGAGAGATTTCTTAACATAAATGTTCCCCAACCTCTTGAAATTGAATTTCTGACAGCATTCAATGACAGCAGCATATGATGCTAGAAGCTAACAAAAGAAACACATCAAAAAATCTAATAAAAATTTGAAAGCTACATGTACATGTACATGTACATTGTACATGTACATGTATAGCTCAAGAACCTCATGTATGTCTTCCTGAGCCTCCTCTGCAGTGTTCAGCTGAGAGAGTGCAGCAACAAAAGCATTGAGAGGTTTGTGCTGGAGATGATAAACATGAACCATCTGAGCCATACAGCGAGACTTCTCCAGGTACATGTCAGACTCCTGGTCACTATAAAGAGAGGAATTTAAGCACATGTTCATGCATACGTAACATACATGTACATATACATCAAGAGTGCTGATATACATGTACATGTAGTGCAATGCTTACTGCTTTGTTTGTATGTATCTTTGGGGATGCTTGATGTGAAAGTATTGCCTTGATGTCTGCCCTAGGAAACTCACTAAAACTCCTATCTTGTTTGTGGGTAGCTGAGCATTCAGTATTGAGAGTGCTTTCTGAATATAGGCCAGACACTCATTGATCTGACCAGACTGAAAGTAAGCCTATGTTAAAATAATGCACATTGTAATACAGTGTTATTCTCAATCACACATGTACAGCAACCAATTGCAAATACATAGTTACAATACACAACTCGTGGTGTGCTTCTGATCATAAAATGAATATTTGCTCACTTGTCCTAAGAGTGACTGAAGCTTGGCCCTTTGCAACTGACCAAAGTCTTCCTCACAAATCCCTCCATCACAAAGAATCTGCTCTGCCTCTTCCAGGAAAGAGATTGCTTCCATATTATTGAAAGTGACCAGTGAAGCAATTGCAGCCTCAATGAGATAGTGAACAGTTTTTGGTTGGTTTCCTGCTAGTCTCCAGTGATAGACTAGCTGAGGGTATACATCAGCCAACACTTCATCGCAATGACAATTCTGAAAATTAGCAACTTCAGGCTCTTTAACCACCTCGTCCTCACTATGATGAGCATGTACTTCACTCAATTCGTCCTCCTCTAGTAGGGCACCGACCATTGGTTTCTGAGTAGACTCATTCTCAATGTGAATTATTTCATTATTTACAGACAGAATGGATATCCTACGAGGCTGCTCAATGTAAGACTCTAAGTCTGGGAGTGCAAGTGACCCTCTCCTTGGATTGCCGGTTGGATTCATCAGCTCCTCAGCCAGTTCGTCAATGTCTTCTTCTATAAAGGATGGTGGAATGGATGGTTGAATGGATGGTCTTTGAGAGGCGTCTTCAGTTGCAATGGATGGTCTATGTATTAATGGACTCACAGTCGATCTACGATTCCTTTTAGTAATGTCTCTCATCATTTGACTCATTCTCCTTTCCATCGAGAACCCTCTCCTCCGTCTCCTATTGCTAATCTCCAGCCCATTATCATAACCTTTCCTATTCCTCCTTCTCCTCGAGGCTCTAGCTGTGAACATGAAGCTACCTCCCCCACAGTTACTGCACTTGTGAGCCTCTGACTCTAAATAAAGAGCAGCCGTCTCGTGAAGTGACTTCAGTTGGCTCTCAGTCCACAGAGACAGTGCAGTCTCTTGAATATAAGAATGAACAAACTGGAGGAGCTGGCATGACTCAAGCGAGTGGTTCCCTTGCGATTGTTTCTTCGTTGAATCTCGTCTCAAGTCGAGACAAGAGCACCCCAACTGGTTCAAGTCGATATCAAGTCCTGAGAGGTATTCTTTAGCTCTGGTCCCATAATGATCAACATGAATGGAGATGAGACAGTCTATTATTCCAACCTCAGCCAGTGAGTTCAACGACTCATTGAAAGACTCCAGGTTACTGCTTGGTAGTATGGCCTCGAGCATCTTACGGTGAAAAGTGTTGCCAAGTATAGCCGCACACTTGAGTACCATTTGCTCAGAAGGTGACATGTTATCAATGCGAGTGAGAACAATGCCAGCCATTGACTCTGGTACTGGGATATTATCAATCCCAACCATCTCGTTAATGACGCATTTCTTTTGCTTGAAAGACCTCACGACACTCGTCCTTGTTTCATTGATCCCAACAGTCACTCGAGCATAGCCGAGCTTCTCTTCGATGACCTTGTTGTACTCTACAATCTTGAGTACGTTATTAGAGGACATGCTGTCTACTAGTTCCGTACACCAGAGTGGGCTCCCGTGACTACGCGTGTATATGACATTCAAGAGGTTCTTGTCAACTTCTTGGACGTTCTGTAACTGGCAAATGAAGTCCGAGGTCTCCTCGAACGAGAGACCCTCCAGTCGAAACCTAATGGTGGTCGGGTGGCTGAATATCTTTGCCATCACTGGGGTACGGTCCCTTTCTGGGATTGCTCTTGAGGCTATGAGGAGGATTGCATTTGAATCAAGTGCCAAGTCTAAGATGAAGGCCCAAGACTCTTGATCAATGCAATGAGCATCGTCAATGCCAAATATAAATGGATGGGACAAAGCTTCCTGAGAGAGACAAAGCAATTAATCTATCATTGTACAAATCAGTAAAACATGGAACTTACTTTATGCACAATGCTAAAGAGAAGTTTGTGCAAGTTTGTCCGTCTCTCCTTGTTGCTCATGTTTAGTGTCAATGAGTTTTGAGGAAACTAAACGATAATAATAATAACAATAACAACAACAATAATAATAATAATAACAACAATAGTAACAACACCTTTAAAACTAGTAAATCATTGAGTAGTGGTAGATGTTTCCTCATTTTCTCATCAGTGATATGCTGGAGTATCAGTTGCTCTTTGTCGTGTATGCTTCCAAAAGTGTCCAGTCCTAATAGTCTTGTCAGTAATGTCTTAACCGTATGAAAGGGAACATTCTGTTCTATCAGTCCTCCCATACCAGAAATAACTCTAACAGCAGAATTATACATGTAAATGTACAAGTACATGCAGTTACAAAATTGCACAAAGTTCAATTAGCAATAAAGGTTATACTGCACATGTACACAGGGTCTTTGGTCAAATTTTTTTGCAGCTTTAAAAATTTGTAAAAAATTAACTTAAACTTCTAATCAACATAAGAACATGTACAGTACATGTACATGTATATGTATAACAAAAATGCCTTAATTTCATTTTTTTTTCATTTTACCTGAATCCCATGCTAGAGGCCTTTGCTTTCATGGCTCTCAATAGTTTAGTCTTTCCTATTCCTCCAGAGCCTGATATTATAATGGCTCCTCTCTTCCTTTTGGTCTGCTCTGTCATGTGTTGCAGCTCAATAACAAATCTTTCCATTTCTTTTTTACGACCTGTACATGTACATGTACAGTAAACAAAAAATATACATGTAAGTACATGTACATGTACATACTACATGTACATGTACATGTATATACATGTATGTAGGGCATAAGTAAGAAAGTTTTCAGCTACATGAACAATTGAATTACAGGTACTTACCAACTAGGCTTTCATAATCATTTGACTCAAATATCTCACTTTTTTCCTCTTTCATTTCATCCTCACTATAAGAAAAAGGACCAATTACTTGGACACGCTCATGCACAAAAATTGCTCCATTTTTACTTTTCATTGGTAGATACAAAAAAAATATCCTCGGGAGTTGGTATCCCTTTCAACTTAACAGGAGGCGCCAGAACAAAGGTTTCTGGTGGGAGGTTTGATTTCAATCGGGTGGTATCATCACACGTGAGACCATCAGGAAACTTTGTCATTAATCGAGCAGCCATATTGACCTTGTCACCGATCACTAGTAATTAATAGTAATACACATGTAAATGTATTTACAGATACTGTATTACCGTAGATTGGGAAATTTTCATGTTAAAAATAATTGGCATGAAATTTTTTCAAGGTGTTTTATTTTTGCTGGTTGACCCATCCACGAAATTTTTTCAACATGAAAATTTTTGGACGCGTCATAAACCACACAAGTGGCTACTAACTCTTGATGACAATGGACAGCTATTCAATGGAAGTTGCTCATGACAGTACTAAAACTGAGAGCTTCAGGCCTTCTTTGGGCTTTTAGAAGACTAGAAGAGCCTTGTGGGTGCACCGCTGCACGTTAGAATAATTCCGGTAATCTTATTATTCACTGTAGAAAATATTTCGTGTGTCAAATTTTCACGGGTCACTTCATCCGCAAAAATATTTTAACAACGAAAATTTCCCGATCTACGGTATATGTACATGTACATGCATGTACATGTAGTAGAAAATGATAAGGATTGTGAGCATACCAGTGTATTCATGTCTCTCTGGATGTCCCACTACGCCACAAAAGGCTACACCAGTTGTAACACCAATAGAATAATGACTGGAAATGTACCTCACGATAGACCATTGCTCATTAATGTACACAGACACTGTACCTTAGCCTCATGTCATCCAGTGCATTGAATATGGCCTGAGCTGCCTTTATTGCTCTCTCTGGGTTGTCTTCATGACTTGCATATGGAAGACCAAAAATACACAGAAAAGTACATCCCTACATGTATATACAAAGAATGACATACATGTATATGCATACAAGTTATTTTAGCAAAGATTGTTGTACGTTAAAGAATTTGGGAAAGATTAATAATATAAACAGAATCAAAAAACTCATTGAGTTAAAATAGAATTGTTATGCATACAATGCATGACTATAATGAGAAATAACAAAAATTAATCATGACTAGGGAATTTATTAAATTTTATCAGATTTTCTAATACATGTACATTATTAATACGTATAATAATTACAACTAAATTACGTGTAAATATAAGATTGCATGTGTGTGTGTGCATTGCATACTGTACCTTGTCAAACATGAATATCTTGTTCAAAGTACCTACAACAAACATTATCAAAAACACACACACACACACACTCACTTACCATCATATTTTATTAAATTGGGGTATATGCAGTCAAATGCAGTCTGTAACAGAGTCTGCTCTTTAGTTTGACGGGAGAGTATGTCAGAGGGGAGTGCAAAGTCAGGATCAAGATTAATAAATAATACTGAGACTTGTCTTAGCTCTGAGAGCCAGGATACATCATATCCATGATCAACCTAAAAATGTAATAACAATGCAAATACATGTATGTGTAACTAGCCTTATATTTTACTGTCTTGAGGATATATGTTCTTAAACAATCCTGAGCCTCAGTTGATAGCTTATGCAGGAAAGCTTTAGTTTCTTTTCTCACTAAAAAAAAATTAGATTGTCAGTGCTTTATTCCTGCTTTTCTCATTACTAGTTAGTCTAGAGGATTCCTTCCTTGAATCAGCTTTACTCTCAGTTCCCATCATGTCGTTGTCAGTGGTTGTCACTGGTCTATTGATCAATTCCTTGAACTGATGAGTTGGCAACGCACAGCCATCCTTAGCATCAGATACCTGCACATTATCATAGAATGACAATAACAGCTACAGTAAGTGAATACATTGTACTTATAACGGACATTAACGATTGATAAGTGAAAGAGTCCTGCATAATTTTATAGCTACCAGGTTCATTCATTGTGCATATACATACCAGCATAAATCCATGCTCCATGACTTCAGCTGTGTATAGCTTCTGGTTACACATCTCCCATGCTACTCTTGTTACTACAACTGTCCCTGGTTTAGCTACAGACTGAGCAACAGTCACTTCATCAACTGCTGGTCCAGTGATATCAAATGTCCTATAGTCCTGGTTGCCAATAAAGTGAATGTGGGTCTTCCCAATGCTAAGAGCTATCTTAAATCTGAGGGCTATGTCGTCTGGAGTTTGAAAATTGTCAAATTTCTTTTGCATTATAAGACTCTTCTTTATCAGGTACTGAATGACCTGGTCTGCTGCTGGTCGGCTGCAGGGCCAATGGACTAATAGTGCATCACCTACCGTAGAGAAAGAGAAAAAATGCAAGTGGAAACAATTGATTGAACATGATCATGCTCTGTGGTGCATGCAAGATGTGCCATACCTGCAAACTTTAGTATGTCACCACCATCATCTAATATCTCTATGATATTATTTGCATGATAAAAATTTTAGCTATAGATATAATAATACCTTGCACAATTTTACTGAGGTATAAATTTAGTGTTGATGTAAGCTGATCAGCTCCTTTCTTCTTGGAATCTGAGCTGCTGCAGTATCTTTCACAAAGAGCAGTAAAGCCTAAAAAGGTACAAAATGTAGAATAAAAGCAATAAAGTCCCTGTAATACCAGAGATATCCCCAAAGAGCAGTACGCCATATTTATTAACGGTTTCAGGGACTGCAGGGAAAGAGGAACGATGAACTATCAAGTCTGGAAGATGGCTTGCTAACTGCTCGAGTATAATCCCTACAGAGAAGGCCGGGGGATAGCATTAAAACTCTTAGAAGGATCATGCCCTTACGATTATCTGGAGCTGCCATGATGACACGTGTATCTATTAATTATGCATACAATAAGTTGCTAGGCAACAGAGCAGATCAATCATTAGCATAGGATGCTCTCTTGCTTAGCTATTATTAATCTGGAGTTCATTCTACATTAAAACAAGCACAAAAATGACTTTTAAAAGTACAGCATAAATAGCACAAGTGGAAATAAAATAATGTTAAAAAGCAAATTTGGTAGGATCAACAAGACAGGCTTGCTGAGTGTCTTCAACAGTAGCTGGAGCAGCTGCAATAACAACAAGAATAACAAGAACCACTTAAAGCTCTCTGACTTACATAGTGTAAATGGTGTATCATTACCAGCATCATGCCTAGCACTCTCAATGGCTCTCTTCATAGCATACAGCACTGAACTACTCATACACAATGGCGGCTCACCAACAGCTGCAATTTAATCATAAAGTAACGGTTGTTTACGGAACTTATGACTGCATTACCTTTAGAACCAAGTATTCCAAGAGGATTAGGTGCATCCTTAAGCAGTTCAATCCTAAAATCAATTGGAATGTCTTTAGTAGTAGGTGGCTTGTATTCCTGAAATAATAATAGAGAAGAAATCAACCTAATTTTTATTAGTACCATACCCATGTGTTGTGTGTCAGCAATACTCCAGTATCAGTATCAAAAACAACTCTCTCCGTTAAGAAATAGCCTAGCCCCATGACAAAGGCACCCTCAACTTGTCCAATATCAATCTCTGGATTAATACTAGAGAAAGCAGAGTAAGGACAGACAATGTCATCCATGAGCTTGAATAATAATTCGTACAAACAATGTAGTACCTTTGTCCACAGTCATACAAAATGTCAACTCTCAATATTTCAGTCTCTCCAGTTAGTACGTCGACCTCAACTTCAGATACAGTGACTCCATAAGGATTATAAGCATTAAAATAGTCATTGGTACCATACACACTATACATAATAGTTCAATTACCATCACATCATAATCATGACCTTCTTGTCTTACTAATATTTCTCTGAAAGGTCAACGCCACTAGAAAAAGCTTTCTGTACTATTTGAAGCCAGGTAGGGTCTGATGCACCAGTAGCTTTCAGTCCCTCCTTTACTTTGTCAAGTCTTGCCTTAAGGGACTTACAAGCATTCAGGGCACCCTGAAATGTAAAAAATTAAAAAATGAAATTTCAGCTCAAACATAAGAACATGTATTGACAACAAATGCTAATAGTTAGCCTAATACTCTTACTAAGCAATTGAGTTCACTAGCTATGCTCCCTCCAGTGGTGATCCCATTAGGATTAGTGAATGAATTAGTAGGTACAACAGTAACTGAACTCAATGGAACACCAAGAGTACTGGCAGTGACCTGTGCAACCTTGAAAGAGAGAGAGAGAAAGAGAGAGAGAGGGGGAGAGAGAGCGAGAGAGAGAGAGAGAGAAATGAGTACTAGTGGTGTACTAATAATACTACCTTTGTGTTGACTCCTTGTCCTATCTCAACTCCTCCATGCACTACAGAGACTGATCCATCTCCAGTGTATACACTAACCATTATGGTATAGTTAGCTCCATTCCAATTTATACCATATCTCAATGGGACCATGGATAATCCTCTTTTCCTCCATCTGTTAGCCTATGTGGTATTACATATAACAATAGTCATAATAATTATGACAGTAAAACGAGATAAAATTGTACAAAAATTTTCCTTTTAAAAATAAATTTGTGTACATTCAATTAACATATTACTTTGTTGTAGTCTGATATTTGACTCTTTCTATTCTGAACATCAGCAGAAGTGCTTATTTCTACAATTAATAATAATAATTATTATACTCATAAATTATTTTTAATATTATGATACTTACGTTGCCAGAGCTCACCAATGTTACAATACGGTAGTACTTGACCTTTGGGTGGATATGACTGTACAAATAAACACACACACACACAAATACATGTAACTCTATGATCATCATCATTATTATTAGTGTGAACTCACAAGGTATGACACATCTCCCTTCTTGTATAGGTTGGCTTGCTTGAACTGCTCCACATCCATGCCAATATTACGAGCAACGTCATCCATGAGAGACTCCATGATGAATATAGCAGGAAGATATCCTATTGCATACGTATGCATTTAATAGAAATATAAATAAGTAAAGTGGTACCTGGTGCTCTTGCAGCTGTGTTGCTGGCAATGTTTGTTTTACATGCAGTCATACTCAGTGACCAATTCTTACACTTGTAGGCTAACAGAAATAA
Source organism: Amphimedon queenslandica (assembly GCF_000090795.2). NCBI lineage: Eukaryota > Metazoa > Porifera > Demospongiae > Haplosclerida > Niphatidae > Amphimedon > Amphimedon queenslandica. Next base: position 392,954 of record NW_003546272.1, on the reverse strand, counting down.
ATGTTAATAAAAAGTGTGTCGCATGTGTAAGAAAATATACTGTTATCAATGCTGTGGAATATCAACCCTGTTATCGCTGAGCTATCATTGCTGCTGCAGCCAGAATTATTGTAAATGTCAACCTTAACCCCATTCAGTGTTCCATCCTTATTGCAACCAACCTAAAACAAAATTACTCACACTCTGGAAAGATTAGACTACAGTTGTTCTTACTGTGTACTTGGCATAGTAAGGGAACCTCTTTCCAACCATTTTCATGTTAGTCTCAAGATCCAAGTGTAACCTCACAGGCCTATAATAGAAACATGTACATGTACATGTACGTCTTAATTACATGTACATGTACAATTACCTTTGAGTGACATATGCTCCCAATGCACAAGCAGCTGCTGTATGAGAAGCACGACTGATTTTCCCTCCATATGCACCACCAACTCTTTTAATGATAACTGAAACTCTAAAAAATTTACAAATAAATTAATGACTATTATTATTATTATTATTACTATTCATTATTATTATTATTCATTATTATTCATTATTATTAGGTACTTGTTATTCGGTATTCCAAGTATGCCAGCAACAGCAAATTGTCCCAACTGAGCCCACTGGTTGGAGCTGTAGACTGTATAACCATCATCCTCAGGTATTACAAACGAGGTCTGTTTGAAAAAGAAAGTGAGAAAAAGGACAGTGATTAAATACACAGTCTAAGACATCTTTCTTACTTGGGTCTCCATGGTAAAGTGGTATTGTGTACCACATGATACTTCACCATTAACAACATGATCTGATCCTTTAATAGCACCTGAGATATCAATAATAAACCCACACACTCTTTATTAATAGTCACACATACCATCAGCATCTCCAATATGGACGTCGGGATCCTTGTCATAAAAGGATTTGGCATCAATGGCATCTTGTATGGTCAGTATCTGCTTCCCTTGAGTCTGGTAAGTAAGAGATACAGCTTTGGCCATTTTCAGTGCATGCTCTTGAGTATCAGCCAGTGCTAGTGCAACTGCTTGACCAGCATACTCTGATACATCAGTAGCAAATACCTATCATTATAATGATGCTTGTATTACTACTGTCAGTACTGGAGATAGTTTGCATACAATTTCAGGGTCACCGCCTAATCCAAGCATAAAGTCATTCTTCCCGTTTTGTGGAATGTCTTTAGCAGATACAACAGCAACAGCTCCTTCCATTGCCTGACAGAGGCAGAGAGAGAGGAGGGGGGGAATTATTTCATAATAAAAAATCCTAGTACCATTGCTGCTGTAGTATCCATTGATAAAATCTTTGCATTACCCTAAAATAAAAAGTGACACATACATTATGCATATGTTCCATGATATAGCTACATGTAAGTACTTGAGTAGTGACTACAAATGCTGCAGCCAGTTCTCCAGGACGACGTGGAATGTCAGTAGTGTACTCTGCCTCACCTGAAGCCTATTGCAATTAATACAAAAATTACATAGCAATGTTACTGCCCCTATTTACCTGTAGAGTAGCAGTCAGTTTAGGCAGAGGCTGATTAACAGGATACTTGCTGGAGTCAGTGCTGTATGACTGGGACCCTTGGGACACTGGACGCACGTAAGGTATAGCTGCTGACTGGTAGAGTGGATTAACATTAGAAACACCAAGAGCTTGAAGATAAAACTAAAAACATTAATAATGATAATATTAATAAAAAAAAGAAGAGAGAGAGAGAGAGATGTATGTACCTTGTAAAACAAGCTAAGAGCAAGGTTCTTCCTATAACTAGGACTAGCTGATACAGGTGGGGCATTAGGCTTGATCTCATTAGACAGACTCTCCATAGCTCCTTTCAGCGTATTGGGGTCCTTCAATGACTTACCAATCATGAATGACTCAGTTAGTGGAGCTGAGATCTAATGACAGTCAATAAATGGACACATAATGTATTGTCATGGGCTTACTGCATGTTCACTGATTCCTCCAAATACAAATGAAGGAATGGATTTAACAGTCTTGCTATCAGGATCTACTACCAAACTGAATGCAGCATTAACGTAAGCATGAGCATTCTGAAATATACAGCACAAAAGAAATTATTCTCAAAAATACATTAAAGATACCAATTTACACTGACATTACCTGTGAGCGAGGCATTATTTTGAATGTACTGAATACTGTATTGGGGCTACAGTATGGTATCTGGAGTGATACTATTATCTATAAGACAATAATAATAATAATAATAATAATAATAATAATAATAACCATCCATCGTCAAAACAAAAAGAATGAGTTACCTTCTCGCTCATATCCAAGTTCAAGAAGTCCCACAAAGGATATTCCCCAGTTCCACCAACATGAGCTATAATTCATTAAGAACACACATTATACAGTAACTATAATGTTTAAATGTTGTACATGTACATGTATATGTATATACTTATATACCAATTGTCACTGTAGCTCCAGCTGCTTCCATTATAGTGAATACATCGGAAGGAAAGTTATCGTTATCATGAGTCAGCATCAAATTACCAGCCCAAGTGCCCACCTGTAGTGAAAAAAAGAATTAAATAATTCACACCAACAGTAAAGAATAAACTTACATTTCTCACTGGAACATTAGCAATCTGTATTAAAATTAAAAAAAATTAATTATTAGAAATAGCAGTGCTGTTACTTTCTTAAGGTGTTCGGCCAATGGTTTGTAGCTAGAAGACTTGTCTTCATTATTCTTCAATATATCAATGAGTACATTTATTGTTATACAGGCACCAACACTGATGTAAGTATCTTCTATCTAATGGGCAAAGAGAGATAGCCAGTGAGGATCAGTAATACTCGGGTTTCACACAGGATTTTGGCATAGTCCTCAGCTTCATGTCAGAGAATTTTTGAAGTTGCTCAAAAACCGGGCCAAAGACCATGTACTATAGTACAGGGTCGTTAGCCAAATTTTGCCAAAAATGACTAGGAGAGAATTCTCCATTTTTATAGTACTTTCTGATGCATATACATGTTTTTATGTTGTGTAGCAAGTTTGAGTTGATTCTGATCAAAATTAGATTTTTTATGAATTTTAAAAGTTACTCAAAAATTGGGCCAAAGTCCCTGTACTATAGTACAGGGTCGTTGGCCAAATTCATCAAAAATGACTAGGAAAGAATTCTCCATTTTAATAGTATTTTCTGATACATATACATGTTTTTATGTTGTGTAGCAAGTTTGAGTTGATTCTGATCAAAATTAAATTTTTTATGAATTTTAAAAGTTACTTAAAAATTGGGCCAAAGTCCCTGTACTATAGTACAGGGTCGTTGGCCAAATTCGTCAAAAATGACTAGGAGAGAATTCTCCATTTTTATAGTATTTTCTGATGCATATACATGTTCTTATGTTGTGTAGCAAGTTTGAGCTGATTCCGATCAAAATTAGATTTTTTATGAATTTTAAAAGTTACTCAAAAATTGGGCCAAAATCCCTGTACTATAGTACAGGGTCATTGGCCAAATTTCACCAAAAATGACAAGGAGATAATTCTCCATTTTTATTACATTTTCTGATGCATTATTATGTACTTATGTAGCTTATAAATTTTGAGCTGATTCCAAACAAACTTGGATTTTTTTATAAATTTTAAACTTGTTCCAAAAGCCATAATTACGCTATTAAAAGCTTGTCAGCTCATGAAGCACATGCTTTTTGCAGCTCACTTAGCATGCTTTGTGGAAAATCTGTACTAATAATACTCACATCAACATTGTACAACTCTTGCACTGAGCTCAGTTCAATATAAGTACCAATAGTAGCAGTTTCCTTAAAAACACCTACAGTATAGTAGCAATGATGCACACATGTACATTTATACAGAGAGTGATTACATATACATGTACATGTATATACATATGTACATGTACATACATACAGTACCTTTTCCAGTATTTCCACTGACAAACTTGACATTAGTACTGGTATTGGCTTGATAAATATCAAATGCTTCAGAAAGTTTTGTAGGCTGATACCAGGTAGGATCAGAGTCAGTCCGAGGCTGAGTTAACCAATTAGTGGAACCCTTCATTACTGGACACGATGAACACTTCACTGGACAAACATCCTATCAATAGAAGAGACACATAAGATTGAGGAAAGAGAAATAAATTAAATTTAACTGTTATAATAACCTCAATATCAACAACTTGTGGCTCATCAGAATCAACAGCAAAGGACTTCATTGAATCCAAGATGGAGCGATAACCTAAAATTGACAAAGAGTGCATTTGTCACCAAAAAAATCAAATCCATAACTCACCAGTGCAGCGGCAAATATTACCATCAAAACTATCCTCCACTAACTGCTTGGTAGGTTTAGGAGTCTCTTGAAGAAGACTAAGAGAAGGGATGATCAATCTTCTATTACCATTATATATACTTTACCTGTACATGTTCATGACCATACCAGGTGTACAGTACCCGCATTGAGTGCCATTCAGTTCGGCAATCTTCTTCTGTACTGGATGGAAACCTTTCTTTGAACTAAAATGAGAGAGAGAGAGAGACTAAAAGAACAGAATTGTTATATGTTTACCTTCCAATTCCTTCGACTGTAGTAATGGAGCAGCCATTAACAGAATATAAAGGACACAAACACTGCACGTGTGCAATATGCACATGGTAAAAACCATATAATGTTTATAGTAACTATCACTTACAGAATTAATGGCAAGTGTGACTGGTTTGTTGCTCAAAAGGTCAGTCTTGGTCAGAGACACTACACAACAGCCACAACCTCCTTCACCACACATCCTCTTAGTCCCTGTGAGCCCATACTGAGACCTTATCCATTCATTGAGACTTGTTCCAGAGCTGGGATCGCTCAGGTCCACCTTCTGGCCATTAATTGTAAAACTAATGGCCTTCACTGGGCTAGCCATTTTGCAAAAAAAAGGCTGAGCTGGTTAGTGAGACAGTCACGTTATCCACTAATTAACAATGAATATTGTTCACCCTTCTGATGAATACATGTACACAAAGGTGACAAAACTCAAATAGTAATAGATCTACTATTATTATTGAGTTTCAACACATCAATGGAAAACAGTGAAACTGAAACACGTGGAAAGGCGTGGTTTAGTTATTAAAATTAATCATAGATAATAGAGTAATTCATTTACTCTAATATCTATGAATTAATAGAACCAGTAAAATAATAAAAAATAAAATGAATTAAAAAATAAAATAAAGTTTAAAGAATAAAATAAGAAAATAAGAAAAATAAAAAAGAAATAGTTAAATAAAAATTCAAATAATAAAAAAATCAAAAAAATGAAATAAAAATGAAATTAAAATTAAAAAATAAAATAATTTAAATGAATAGAATTAAAAAATAAAAATAATAAAAATACAATAAATAAAAAAATTAATAATAAAATAAGAATAACATTTGAAAAAAAAATTAAAAGAAATAAAAATAATAAAATTATTTTTTTTAATAAATAGAATAAATAATAAAAAACAAAAAATAAAAATAAGAATACAAAATAAAATAAAAATGACATTTTCTTAAAATAAAAAAATAGAAAATAAAAAATAAAGATAGCAAAAAGTTTTAAAAGCTAGTCTGGCAGAAAAATAAAAAAATTGATAATGAAAAAAATAAAAATTTAAACAATAAATGAAAAATTAAAATAAGAAAGATAAAAATGAATAAAAAAAATTTTAAATTAAAAAATAAAGTAAAAAATTAAATAAAAAATGTAAAGAATTTGAATATAAAATTAAAATAATAGTATTAAAACAAATAAAAATAATAAAATTAAGTAGAAAATAAAAAATTAAGATATATATATTTTTTGTAAATAAATTTTAAAAAATTAAATTAAAATAAATAAATAAATAAAAATAACTAGAAAATTTTTTAAAATAAAAAATAAAACAAAATGAAAAGAAAAAGAGATAAAAAAATTTTTAATTAAAAAATTAAAAATAAAAAATAAATATGGAAAAAATTTATGCCAGTAAAGAAGATCGTACATCTGCTTTTTAACCTCATTTGCTGCTGGAGAAGTATTGGTACATTAATTATTGTTATTGGTTAACTATTTTCATTTTCCACACTGCATTGACAAAAACACAAAAATTACATAAAACAAAGTATTCATGTATCCAGTTTAAACGCCATATGCAAGGCAAACGATCAACCAAACAATTGCCCATGGCCAGAAAAACAAAGTAATAATTCCATGGAGGAGATGATTAGGGCCATTATTCTCAACATATACCTCTTGTACCTAGAAAAAAAGAGGAGAGAGACATTGTGATTATAGTAAAGCAAAATGAAAATGATGAAACAGCAGCTTAACTGTAACCATAAAAGGACATTTCCTCTAAAGTAAACTACTGTTGCGTAAAGCAATCTTAGCATTGATTTTTAGAGAGATAAATAAACTAGCAGGGCTAATATAATTAAATATATGAATGGCTAGTGTAGTCTATAATGAAAGGTAACTTTATTAGCAAGGGAATTACCCATCAGTCAAAGATTAGTGACTGAGGGCTGGCGGTACACACTAATAATCTAATTCTGAATGAGCAAGCTATTGTATTTAGCGGTACTTACAGCAGGTGGACGTGTTGGTTGTACAACAAGAACATTATTATTCACACCAGGAGCAGTTTGATTACAGGCTATGGCCTGATAGCCTCCAACCTAAAAAGAAAATGAGAAGTTGAGAACAAAATTAATGTTGTGATGCGAGACATTACTGACATTAGTCAGTTTATAATAGTGCACAGAATTCAGAAACTTCACTGTATAATAATGCTTGTCCTGTTTATTTACCTGGTTACACGTTAGAGTCTGATTCTGTGCTTGATATCCTCCCTGGGCCTGGTATTGTGGATAGCCTGGAGCCTGCTGGTATCCTGGGGCCTGTTGGTATCCTGGAGCCTGTTGGTACCCTGGATTATACGGTGGAGGCTTGCAAGATGTGTTGTAGAAGTTAGCCATTGTTCTGTGATGGTGCGCTATCGCTATTAGGGCAATTTAGGGAAGTGGGTACGGCCGGGTGTGGTGTATTTTGGCCCATTTTTGGGAGGCCCCCGGGATTAGTCAAACTCTAATTTACTAAAAATTGAGTCTGGCCCCGCAAGACTACCCCGGGGCATAGATGATAATTGCCCGGGATATATAAACGATCATTCGTCATTGTTAGCATTATTATGATTAGCCTGATAAGGAATGTCGACAACAAAGGAAGATTTTTTGAAGAATCCTACATGGGTCAAACGTGTTGATGAGTTTTTCTATGTGAGAGATGTCAACAAAAATGGCTACATTGAGCTCAATGACTTTCGCATTGTTGCAGATAAATTGACAACCCTTACCAACAACAAAAGGCCTGAGGCTCTAAAACGGGTACTGGAGGCCGAGTTGGCATTGGCTGCAGCTCTTGGCATCAAAGAAGGCGACAAGCTCAGCAAGGAACAGTGGATTGACGCCATGGCTTCACTGGCTGAAAAGCTCAATGCTAAATCAAAGGCTGGAGAGAAGCCATTGACTGAAGACCTCACAAATGCATTGTTTGATGTTGTTGATGTCAATGAAGATGGAACTGTGAGCCTAGATGAGTACAAGCTGGTGTTTAAGGCTTACAATATTGATGATGCAGCAGCTGCACAAGGATTTGCTGCACACGATAAGAATAAAAATGGTAAGCTTGAACGCCACGAGATTGTTAACCAGCACACAAGATTCTGGTGGTATGTTAATGATGACTTTGGTTCTAATGGTACCTTTGGAGAAAGGTTTGAAGCTAAAGATTAAATCAAACTTTTTCTGACTGTAATCTTTGCAAAATTTCATTTATATTGTTTTTTCAGCATTGTTGATTGTCTCATAGATTAGATAATTGTTGTCACAATGCCAAGATTAAAGTAATTTTTTTGTACTTGATAGTAAACAGGCTACACAGAGCCAAATTAGTATAATGCGTCATTTTCTGTACATCTTGTAAAACATTTATTAATAATATTAAATTAATCATGCCTGAATCAGCAAGACTCATGACTGATTCAGGCTAGCATCAATCCTGATTCAGATTTCAACTATTGGCTAGCTAGATCTAGATCTAGCATGCATATGGGCGTGTTCGTGTAATCTACTTTATCAAAATGTCCTCTTGGAAACTGAGGAAATTGGAAGAGCAAATCACTTGCTCGGTTTGCCTTGGGTTTTATACTGATCCTAAAACCCTCCCCTGCCTTCACTGTTTCTGCTTGTCTTGTCTGGAGGGTGTTTCTTCAACCAGTCTAGAGGGTCTAGTCATAACATGTCCACAATGTCGTTCTCGTTCTCTGGTACCACTAGTGGGAGGGATTGGGAGCTTCTCTGATGCATATCACATAAGCAACCTCAAGAAAATACACAGTCTATTGTCCCTCAAGTCAGAGACAGGAGGATCAATAAGATGCAGCGAGTGCTCTCAAGTAGTGAATGAGAGTAAGGATTCTCGTCACTGCAGCCATTGTTGCTCATTTCTTTGTGAGGCCTGTGCCATTGAGCATGAGAGCACACCTTCTTACTCTCACCATGAGCTAACCCCGTGCAATGATATTGAAGCATTTGAGCATCAACTCTTCCCTTTAAGCCACAGTGGGAGTGAGCCCGAGGGAGAAGACGACACTATGTGCTCTACACACAATAAACCATTGAGTCTTTATTGTGATGACTGCTCAGTGTACGTCTGTGAAGACTGCACTGGGATGGATGGAGGGACCCATAGGTCCCATCGATGTGAGAGTATCTTGGAAAGCTACAGCAGTACCTGTCAGCAGCTGGCGGCCTCCTTTAATCCTCTTAAAAGCAGTTTGGCCAAAACTCGTCGATTGGTCTCTGGAGATGAAGAGAAAGAAATAAAGGAGCAGGCAGAGAACACAACAGAAGAAATACACTCTATGGTGGAAGGGCTGATATCCTTGCTACGCCAGTCAGAAGAGATGATGAAGAAACGTGTGGAAGGTATCATAGAAAACAAACTCAAAGTTATTTCGGAGCAGAAGAAGGTAGCCCAAGAGAATCTCACTCAACTTGAGGAGTGCCAAGAGTATGTTGAGTCTGCTATAGCTGCCAACAGTCCTGATAAAGTGTTGGTCACTAACAAACCAATGAAAAATCGTATTGATGAGGTTAGGCAAGAGGTTACTTCTAAAAATCTATGTCACTGTCTAGAGGCCACAGATATCCAGTTCTTTCCTAGAGCTGATGCACTGAGGGAGTCTGTTTCTTATTTAGGGGACATCGTTTTCTCATCTCATCAAATGCTCTCCGATTGTCGTGTGCAAATCAAAACGGATCAATTAGAGCGAAATGAGTCTCAGTTTATGTTTACGTTTTCCTTTGAGTATCGAGACTTGGGACACATTTCTGTCCCACTGTCGGCCATAGAGTGCACTGTGACAGAACTGATGAATAATGAAGAGATTGGAGCTGTAATATCGAACATTGTTACTCCAGGCCTTTATAGAGTCCTTACTTCCTCTGCAAGAGGTCGATTAAGAGTAAATATAGAAGTATGTGGCATTGAATTTGAAGAGGTCACAGTTGTCGTACCTTTCAATCCATTCTATGATTCACAAGCTCCAGTAGAAGTTATTAATCACTTGATAGAACCGAATGGCATCACATTCACAACTGATGGCCATATTGTTATATCCGAGAACAGCGGGTACTGCCTGAAGGTATTCAACTCAAAGAGAGAGCTCGTCAAGTCCATTGGAAACAATGAAGAAGATGTAGAGACATTCTTGCATCCACGCGGCCTCTTCTCTTTGCCTGATAATAGCTTCCTTGTCCTTGATGACCATAAGATCAGGAAAATGACTCTCGAAGGAGAGTGTCTTGCTCGTGTCGGTCATGAAGGACAGGGTCCGCTGGAGTTTAGCTACCCTGGAGGCGTTACCGTGTCCCCTAATACTGGCAAGATATGGATCACTGATTACTTGAATGACAGAGTACAAGTATTGAATCCAGACTTCACTCTGGCATTCATCATTGGCGGTACNCATGGTTCTGGAAATGGAGAGTTTGACGGTCCAACTTGTGTTGCTATTGATTCTTACGGTACAGCATATGTTGTTGATGCTAATAACGATCGTGTTCAATTGTTCAAGGAAGAAGACGGTAGCTATGTCTCTCAGTTTGGCAGTACTGGAATTCGTCAAGGATTGCTCTGTAGACCAGTCAGGCTGATATTAGTAGACAATAAATTCCTTTACATTACTGAAGCTGGAGCTGGCCGAGTCTCTGTTTTTAACACTCGGGGAGAGTTCATCCATTACTTTAAGTATGGTGAGGAAGATAGTTTGATGCATAGGCCATATGGACTAGAGATTGATAGAGATGGATTCTTATACGTATGCGATTCTGGCAATGGAAAAGTCTTAGTATATTAGTCTTTGTGATTGTGTGTATAATAATTATTATCCATTATTAGTGATTATTAGTTTCTGATTATGTTTACAAGTTCATTTTTTGTAATTATTATAATGAATAAAAATCAAGATTTATTAAAGTAAACAATTACAGATTATGGTTCATCAGTTATTATTATTTTAATAAAGATTAGCAGTTCAGCACACCCATAATAATAGTAACAATAATAATAATATGCAATAGCAATATATTAATAATAGCAGGTTTACTTGTATAATAATACATGTAATAATATGTGGTATAATAAGTGTACACTTGTTCAAGCAATAATAAAATGACAAATTTTTTTGGGGGAAGAGCATCATATATCATCGATATTCACCTCCTCTTCTTCATCATCATCATCATCATCATCGACAGCCTCATTGATAACTTTACCAGCTGGTATAGTCTCAGAGACTACTTTCAGCTTGTCGCCAGCTGTCTCATTTTCGTAAACAACCTCAACATCGTCTAATAAAACAAAAATAAATTTTGAAAATGAAATTGTAGAAACATGTACATGTAGATACATAACATCAGACTATAATGACTCAGGGTTTCCTATAGGATTTTGTAATAATGCTCATGCATGCAAGTTCTTGTCAGCAAATTTTAAAGTTGCTCAAAATTTGACAAAATACCACAGAAAAAAATGGAGTATTTTTCCAAAAATGACTAAGAGAGAATTCTATTTTTTTCTGATACTTACATCATTACATGTACATGTATGTTGTGTAGCAAGTGTGAGCTGATTCCATTCAAAATTGGATTTTTAATGAATTTTTAAAGTTGCACTCAAGTACATATACATGCATGTACATTCAGCCAGTAATATCAGAAGTACATGTACATGTAGTTTTATTTTTACCTTCATCTTCACTAGATTCCTCTTCTGCTGTCTTCAGCCACTGTATTATAGGAGCAGCTTTTTCTCTAATCTCACGAGCTTTCTCTTTACCAACAAGCTTCTTAGACACCTACAAAATAAAAAAAAGAAACCCAACAGTAAAAAAGAGATAAGAAAAAAAATGATAACCTTATCATGCCACTCAAGTATAGACTCTTCTTCCAGTATATCTTCATCATAGAATGACTTGAGAATGTGTGGCACCCTTGGCAGGAGCACATCAGGATAGACCTTACCAACAAGTATCTCAAATGCATCCAAGAGTGTCTTCTGAGCTTTCTTATTCTCATGAACAAACTAAAAAAAAAATGAAAAACAAGATGCTGTGACATGTTACTGCAGTGCACGATACTCAGCTAAAACTTGAATATATTCATCACAACTCAATAACTTTTGATCACATGCAAATCATTAGGTAATCCACCAACATAGTTTAAATTTTTGCAGCAACAAATCAAACTGATAAATCAATTATATTATGCACAGCTACTTAATAGAAGATGCACCAATCAAAACTAAAGGGCCACTGCAATAAACTATATAGCAGTAAATATTCAATTGATACAAGTCAATTATTAAATTATACTTACGTGGAGCATTATTGCTCTGTATTGCTTTATTTCAGAGAGAAGATTGTCAGTATAAAGGAGTTCAGCCATTATACCAGCAGCTGTATCAAGGACTTCAAGACGCTCGGCTTCACCTTTGATTTTGGAGAGTGAACTGGCAATAGCCGGAATACCACCATTAGCCTTAATTCCCTAATAGTAAAATACATATACATGTACATGCATATCCATCTGTAGATTAATTTCACTTGCCCTACATCTATAGACATAGTACTCCCAATGTTCTAGAACTAATTGCAAAGCATAAAGAGGCTCAATACACTTAAAAGAACAAAAGGAGAATGGGCCAAAGTTAGTACATGTTAAATAACTGTGAAATCTTCTTAACCACGCAAATCATAGTGTATCTACATCATGTACACAGTATAAAAGCAGTGACATACCTCCACATGCTTGTAAAACATGTTGACCCTCTCGCTGTTGCTCTTCTCAAGATCATCATTGAGTGTCAGTACAGTGGCACCCTCACTAAGGTTCTCAAGCCTCTTCCTCACAGCCTCTTCACTAGTATCAACGCTCCATTCTTCATCATCGTCATCAGCGTTTTTATCCTTATTCTTCCCTTTATGACTAGTTCCATTCTGAATCAGAGAGAGAGAGAGAGAGAGAAGCATAAATTAGACTCTCCTATTTCTTTACCTGTTGAGGCACAGCAACATCAAATTCTTTGTCAATATCATTTGGAGATGCCACGCTTGGAGACGTTGGCTCCTTCTCTTTTTTACCTTTGCCTTTCTTTCCCTTCCTATCTCTACCAAAGAAATAATATGGAAAGAATGTAGATGTACACTGCTACTATATTGTATATATAGAGCAGTGACTTACTTTTTCCCTCCTGTTGCTGCATCATCAGCACCACCTGCTGCTAAATGTGGCGGGTTCTTGATGACATAAGCTGTGAGCTTATGACGCTCGCTAACAAGACGACTGTGGCCACAGGCAATGCAGGTCTGAACAATACGGTTCTTCCCAGTTTGAACAACCTATAAAAAGAGATGAATAAAACTGCACATGCACATTCATTAGCACGTTTTACACATGGGCCACAAATTTACACATGCATCATTGTACATTTTATACATTAACAATACATTATCCACAAACTCTAATACATCATAACTACATGTACATGCATTATAAGTACATGCATATCCTTACCAAGTTAGTCTCGGGGTTTTCACACTCCTCGCAAAGGACAAAGTTTTTGATGAACCCGTCAAGAAGGTCCTGGAGCTTTGGACCCTCGTGAGCTCCGTTAACAATGTAGCGCCCATTCTTTGGATCCATTTGAGTCTGAGCACCCAACTCACAACCAAAATACTTGCATGGATCTAGAGAGAGAGAGAGAGAGAGAGAGAGAGAGAGAGAGAGAGAGAGAGAGAGAGATCAACACAAATGAGAAGGCGTCAGAGTACAATAATGTGTCAATAGCCATTAATTTGACAATCATTAAATGCTTATACGGGGAGATTAATCATAAATAATAATCGACACTTACAAGACGGTGGCCTCTGAAGAGCCTTGCCAATTTCAACCATGTTGACAATGACAGTCTTTATTCCATTACCCTTTCCCTCCACCTGTGTAAATAACGGATTCATAATACTACAATACCAACCACATGTCACACCTCTAGTGTACATGAGCATGTGCACAAGATTATTATCATAATGTGGTTTCATGCTGTACTGGGTGCATGTGTACCCATTGCCAAGAGTAAATATATGTGGAGTACAAACAATTAGCGTAACAATAAATAATTATTACAAATCCTATTATCCTCCATTGTTCAATATGAATGAAGAGAGAGAGTGGCTATTTTACATGCCTATCAGATGATGTGACTACACTCTGTGGATGGGGTAGGGTAGGGTACATCTGTCACACAAACACACACACACACACACACACACACACACACACACACACACACACACACACACACACACACACACACACACACACACACACACACACACACTTCCTTCTAAATACAGTACAACAAATCCAATAAGTAGACACAAACACAATAATAATGACATAGCAGTCTCTACAGACAGTGAGGCATCACTATACTGCATTCAATAAATCTCATTATCAGTATAAAATGCAGAGTCAACATGACCATGACAGTGCATACAAATAATATAGACCAGTTGTTTCTTTACTACCTCAATCCACCACAAAAGGTAATGTACAGACACATGCTTAAAATGACAATTGTCAATACATAGCACATAGTTATATTGGCCCCAATCATATACCAATAATGCTACCAGGATTAGTTTCCCTGAATGCCATTATCAATGTTATTATGTACAATGTGTAGTTGTGTACTCACTTTAGCAATCAACAAAGGCATCTTGTACCTATAGTACGGGTCAGTGTTTTCACGATTGACATTAACAAACGCCATGATTCCTCTCTCTGCTCTTTACTGGTAGAGAACTCCGATTAGAATGACAAGGTTTGGATCTTTGAATAGCTGTAGAAATGGCAGGACGGTCCCACAAAGGTCTGCAATGTTCAGAGAATGCATATAAAAGCGTATCAAAGGTGAAAGGGGGAGAGTCTGTCGGTTCTTCTGCTATACTGTCAACTCCCACTGACGTTGTAAAATGGTGTCCCAACCATACACCTAGTGAGAGGGAAGGAATGGATGAAAAAGGGCGTGATTGCTTACTCCTTCTGAATAAGTTGGTGACAGTCATACACTCGTGGACTTTACTAGGGAGCTCTATTAGAAAAAAAGACACTATCATTAAGGCTAAATAAAATGAAAATACCTGTTGTATCTTCTATTTCTGTCTCTAGAGACGCACAAGAGAGCAAACAGCAGCGGCAGAAAATGATGATACACGCGAGCAAGGTTCACAATTTACTGAAAGAATACGGAAAATGATAAATCTAGTGGGCGTGGTTAGAGCTGCAAAGGCCAAGGGGCGTGTTGTTATAGGGCGTGGCTGGCTGAAGAATATGGAGGAAGCTGAAGCTCAAGAAGAATATGCTTTGAGTAGACGCTACTGGACACTGAGGGATATCGTTAAAGACAAGAAAATAGAGTAAGTTAGAATTCACTGTCTGAGAACTCGTGTCTCGCATTATAGGGTAGCAACAGCCATGAAGAGTCATCAGGAAATATCAAAAAAGGTGGTGACATTTTCATGAAATAAAAAGTTTTTATGTAGGTTTCTTGTTTGTTATTACAAGGTTGCTGAGTTGTTGCTTCTAAGGAAAAGAGTAAGCCTATTAAAGGAGTCTTTAACGTATCAAAAACAAACTTTTGAGAAAGGTAAATTAATGAAAATAGATTAAATTGTTGCTAGCATCAAGAAAGACGTGATAATTAATTATAAATTCAGCACCCACCAGTACAAAAATTAGATTAATTTTTATATTTTACTAGCCAGTAAAGATTTGGCTCAGATCAGACAGTCAAACAATCGGAAAGAAGAGAAATTAAAAAGGGCCAAAAGTAGAGACTTGGGCAAGAAATACTCGCAAGCAAAAGTAAAGATTTCTCTCTCATTCTTTAACTCATTCCCTTACTCTCCATTTTCCCTTGTAGAAAGAATGCAGCATCAAGGAAGCTACACTAAGCAAAGAGAAAACAGATTTATTTGAAATGAGAAGAAACTTCATTACTCAGCTAATGAACAGGGTCTTTCCCCTCTATGTGCCAACAACACAAGAAGGCATGCCAATGACTGAAGGCAACGAAGGTAGCTAACAATAATATGGCAGGCATAGATTGTATTACTCTTGCATGCTGTGTTGTGTATCAAATAACATAATAAAGTAACATTACATTCTGTGATCATTTCTCATTAGAGTCAACCACTGACTCATTTGAATATGACATTATCACCAATCACTTACCGCCCCAATCATCATCATCATCATCATCATCATCATCAATATCACACAGAAGAAATAAACCAGTGCCACTACATTGCATTGGACTTGCCAGTCTTCCAGCCAATGGAATAATGAGAGACTATGTTGATGCAGGTAAACAGTTGCCATTGATGAAATTACACGCTTACTTCGTATTCAGTTAAACTAAAGAATGTAAAGTCTCAAGTGACTTTAGCTCCAGGTATTATTTATTGTTTATTATAAGTATCACTGAGTTTTATGAAAGATGACCGACCAGAAGAAGAGACGGATCCATTGAGTGATCAAGTACTGTCGGTGTCTGCTGCTCTCTCTTTTGTTACTCATTCGGTTTCTATCATTGCTAGAATATTGGATCAGGCTTTACCATATCCTCTTCTCCTGCCAGTGATTCTGTGGTACGAATACATTAAATTGTGAATGTTTATTTGTTATTTATCTCTTCAGTGAATATGGACGGCCTGACAGAAAAGCTCAGACTATTATTCGGTTTCTTGCAAAATTAGATGACAACATCACTTTCCTATGCTTCACACAAGTTAGTTATGATCTTCATTATTATATGCACTATTAATGTTAACTGTGATAGAATGTCCCTGTGGACTTATTGACAGTTGGCCACACACTCAAAAACCTCTCAGTCTTGGTTGAATATTCTGAGCTAGGAAGGTAAAATAAAGCATACTAAAATTGTACATTATGTGCATTACTTTGTACATAAATAGGAACGGACCATTCACATGTCATCCTGAGCTCCTTCATTGCTCAACTGTGAACAAGAAGCATCGAATGACAAGAGAACAGAACTATACAACACCCGAATGGGAAACAGAGCCACCAATACTGCACAGAGCTCATCAAGAAGACCTAACTCAGGAGCAACCATTAGACATTTCTGCTGCCACGAGAGAGAGTGATGATGATCTTTGCAGTCAATCGGATGATTCAGAAGATGATGATGATGATGATGTCTTAATGCAGGGATGGGAAGAAGTGCAGGACCTGATGGTGCCCACTAGGTTTTTTCCGGGCTTTCATGGAGAGAGGCTTGAGTATGGGGTCTCAACTGCCGAGATCAGTCATCAGAGTGTCCTTAATGAGGTTGGGGGGATGCATAGGGAGGAGTCTAATCCTGTCCAGTATTCCAGTGGATTGTTGAACACTTTGAGCAGCTTGCTGGGCTCAGCCTGGACAAGACAACAACAATAAATAAAAAATGAATAAATTAAATGAATTTTAATTGAAAATAATTATTTTAATAATAATAAAATACCAAATTAATGAGATAAGTTTATTAAATAAATTGGGGGAGAATCCCTGGTAATTTCCCTTAAAAAAAAACAAAAAAATAAAATGGTAAGTGTGAACTAAATCTTTTTGTTTATACACTTGTTTTTTTGTTTAGACACCTTCTAGTCCAAGCCGTTTAAAAGAATTAGAAGAAGTTGTGTGTGTTGACAATGTCATTCGGGACACGGCTCACAAATGCCCACATCCTCCCTTGGAGCTAGCTATACGCTTCGGTTTGGAAGATTTTGAGAGAAATAATTGTGAACCTCCTTTACACGACCCAGTTGAATATAGATTCCAACTATTACGGACTTGGAGACAAAAGCTAGGGAGCAAAGCCACATATGGCCAGTTTTTCTGTTGTCTTAAACGTTGTCTTCCAACAAATCAAACTTTTTTAGAAGACACAGAGGAACTCATAATCACTCAACACTCAATCCCAACAATAGAGCCTTCTGTGGAAAATGAAACTTCTAGCAGTGAATCTATGGCAATGCCAATGTTGAATAGAGCTAATGCCCTTCTCGAAATTTCAATTGAGAATCAGAAAAAGTTTACTCATTGGACTGACGAGAACCAGAAGGTTTGTAAGCAAAAAATATTACACCTTAAACGTGAAGTTAAATCATTGTCTAAACTAGTCGAACAGCTTAAAAAAGAAAAAGAGATTTTAAAATTAGAAAGAGAAGATATGGAGGGGCATTTGAAGGAGTATGAGGGTGAAATAGAGTTTTTGAAGGCAACAAATAAATGTCTTAATAATGAACTGATGTCAAGCATTCAGATTAAAGCCAAAGAACCACCAGAATACTGCCCAATCAAATCAAAGGAAGAGAAACAACAATCAGATTCTGGCAATTCATTTGATTTTGAAGATGATATGACGTTGTCAGATGGCATACAGTTTATTCTTGACACAAGTTGAATCAGGTCTTGTATTTAATTTTTATCTTATTTATTCATGTACTATTAATGATGGAATGAAGTGCAATAATCTGTTACTTTTTCAATTTCATCTTTGATTTTATATATAATAATAATTCTATCATTATACTGTATAGACTGAAGTAGTGCAATAATCTTTTTTCAATTTGATTTTGATTTTTATAATAATAATAATAACAATAGTCTAATGATATAATTTTTATAAACCTGGGTGTGGCGGGGAAATCCCTGATTGTTTATGGCTAAAAGATGGTGAGTGAATCTTCAGAGATGTCCTTATTTTATATTTTATCTTTACCCCAGGCTTGCTCTAAGCACCAGTCAGAGGCAGAGATCCTTGATGAGATATGCGATGACTGTGTGCTAAGAGACATAGCCTTCTTTACGCCGTACACTCCACAGGAGTTAGGTACGAGGCTCAGAATGGAGAAGCACGAGATAGATAACTGTGCTCAACCATACGACAGCCTATACGAACAAAGGTATCAAGTTTATTATTATTGGAAGCAGAGTAACGGCAAGAGAGCTACCAACAGGGCCTTGTTAGCAGCACTTGGTCGTTGCTTGCCACCGGATAAACTCTTCATCGACAAAGTCAATCAGAGAATATTATTAGGAAGAACAGATTTAACAGAGACCACCGATTCAACTGAAGGTACCAGTATTGTTCAAAGTGATGCCCCTCGTGTATCTGTCAGTGATCCACTCGCTGCTGCTTCTACTTCTGAGCCAGTTCAACAACCAACGAGATCATTGTCTGATAACATAGTAAATGAAAGAATGCTCGAAATATCGTATAACATGCTTGATATCTCAATTCTGAACAACACACATCTCACACATGAAATGAAAAGATACATTGAATCAAATCGACAGCTCAGACGTGCTAATTCGGTGCTCATGACAAAATTAACAAATGAGTCGAGGAGAAGATCAATAGCAGAAGAGAAACTCGTCAGAATTGAAGAGGAACGTAACAAATTCATGTTTGAAAATGCTTCCCTACATGCTCAAATAGGTCAATTAGAACAGAGTGAGAATCATCAATCAGATGCTAGCACTGCACATCAGGATCAAAGCACTGATGAAGACACTTGTGGTACAGCAGGGCACTTGGAGCACCCTCTGGCTTCAATGGATGCTAATATGCTTGTTAATATAACAGGGTATAACTCAATGCCATCATTGCCACACTATGACTACAGTCCTTCCTCTATTCCTTCACAATTAGAACAGGAAACAGTCTCAGAACGGGCTGAATTTCAGGTATTGCCTTCTTCCTATCATCCATCCAGTAATAGTAACTCCTTTTATAACACCGACCCTCCTCCTCTTCCTCCTCCTCCACCTCCTTCACAACAGTTACCAAATTTCCATGCTGCCCTCCTCCCCCAATCCATACATTCAGCACAGAGTCATTTATCATTTACCAATGCCTTAAACTCTTCCTCATACTTCTCTCAAACAGAAATGACAGGATCAACTCAGATCTCCTGCTCTCAACAAGGACAAGAACAATCATCAACTAATAGTAACAGTCGGTCAGACTTTATTGATGGAAGGGTATCGTTTTACATTTCTAATACCTCCCCTCCTGCAGTAGAGCCTTCCCTTGATGAGGGTACTATCGTTGAAGACTCTCTTGTTCCAGAGACGATATGCTCATCTCTGAGTGCAGAGAATGAAACACAGACCACCCCAGGATCATCATGCAATGACAGAGCTCCAGAGCCTGTTCTTCTCTTTGATGAAACCACACAGTTGGAATGGCCTAATTACCACAACTAGCAGCAGGAATAGATCATTAGCTGCTAGCATCTGGAGAGGCTTGATCATTGTTATTATTCATTGTATCATTACTATTCCCTATAGTCTCATTCTCTTTCCTTTTTGTTTGTGCAGCAGTCCTCAAATAAAGCTGTGCACTCAAATTATTTATTCATTTTATCTATTTATATATTCTGTATAAATTATTTTTCCCTATGGTCTCATTCTTTTTCCTTTTTTTGTGATTTGTGCAGCAGTTCATAAGTATAAGCTGAGCACACACATTATTATTCATTTATCTATTTTATTCTATATTGATTTTATTACTTAAATAATTGTAATTACTGTATTTCTTACAATAAAAGAAGTAATGTGAACGAGTAGATAGCACTGAATTGTCAAGGCGGTGGTAAAATGACAGGATACCTGCATATAAATATAATTTTATAAATATATACATAATTATGAGATACTTGTCATTCACATTGAAGGCTAATTATAACAGTTATCTCCAACTGTATCAAGTATCTCACAATTTTATATATAATTATAAAATAATATCTAGCTTTAAAAATTGGCTCTGAAATTTTAAACAATAATAGCCCATGGTTTTTTCCAAAAATTGGCTCTGAAATCACCCCAAAACTGTATGATACATACTGATGTATGTAGACAGTTTGAGCTAATTCTGGCTAAACTTTTAAAGCTACAGCCTACATGTATTGCCATTTAGAGTCTAAAAAAATACCATTGCATCTGACTAATTTTGATGGAGTGATTGTAAATGTGTACACATTTGAGGTGCAACACTAGATAACATGTACATGCAATAAAGCTGTCAATGCACTTAAGGATGACATGAAATTATAATCACAATGTCAGGTGATGTTCACATACATTTAGTGTAATATAGTTATTGATAACATTCTTCTACATAAACTGTTCCTACAATGATTGTCCTCAAGATCAACTATTTCTTCTTTTTACTTCTAACTTGAGGCGGCTTTTCAACTTCATACTGGCTCATTAGCAATTTAGGTAGAGCCCGTAATTCCTCCTTATGAAGAGAAAAAGAGAGTAACTGGTGTGCCTTCGTGTATGCAACATCTGTTGACTTCACAAAATAAATGGGCTAAAACACTTGTGATCTTAAAAAATTTCCATCATCCAGCAGGATAGTTTTAAAATTATAAATAGGGTGCTTACTTGGTAAATAGTCATTGTCACTCCCTCAGGTAAATTCCTCTGTATGTATTCTAAAAACACATCAGCAGTTGTGCCAGTGATTTGTCTGATCTATAAATAATGAGAAAAAATCAATAAGAATATTGCATACCTGCACCAATCTTGAGTACGTCCTTATTTCGTACTGCACACGATGCTTCTTAAATATGTGGGCCGATTTGAGGACTGTGAACTTTTGAAATTCAGTTGGCAAGGCCACCCTGTCTCAAAAGAGACGTGGTACAATTTTAAAAAGTGCTTCAATTACCTTCCCCCATTTTTGATACCTAGAGCTTCACAAGCTGTAGTAACGAATTTAATATAACTCTCCAACACAGCAAATTCAAAGCCTTGAACCTTTTGGAAGTAAATTACAACACTGAATCAAGAGGTGTGCCTCTGATAATTAAAGCAGTTCTACCATTTATTACCACCCCCAAGGAGAACATATATTACACAAACACAGCAAATGAAATAAGAAAGGAAAAACTTTTTAAAAATATTCTATGACTTTAAAATATATAATGAGCATCACCTTAATATTAATCATAGAGTACAGCCTTTCTGGTACCAATTCTTCACCAGATTCATCTTCAACGGGCAAACAGATCCTTGCAGGTGGAGTACTTTTAGTCTATCAATTACAAATAAAATTAGCAGTATAGCAGACATCACACACAAACTCACATCAGTAATGGCTTTTGTGGCTGAACAAAACGGACGTGACCTTTATTCATAAAAAAACTATAAATAAATATAAAATAGTGTACTTACACTGCTCTCAAAGTTAAATGAGGCAATGAGACAGCTCTAAATGACTGTGAAAATAACTTGAACATTTTTCTCAAGCATTAGAATTTAGAACACACCACGTGTCATAACCACGCCCAAAATGCAAATTATATCCAAACCACTCCCATTGACTCGTGGGCGTTGATTTTTAAAAGCAACACCCACGCATAGGGAGTGGCTGGTTACTGCAAAAAATGTCGTTAGTGTATTCTTGGGGAAGTGACATTTATGGACGCCTTGGGCACGGTACAGAAGACAAGAACATCTCCTCTCCTACACAAATAAAGTCTTTGCCTGCTAACATAAGCCACGTAGAGACTGGATCAGCGCACAACATTGCAGTGGACGGGGAAGGAAGAGTATACACTTGGGGAAAGTGCCATTATGGTCAGCTAGGGCATGGAGAGATGGATGAAGATGAACACTCACCTCGTATAGTGGAGTCGCTAAAAGGAATAGCAATATCGTGTGTGGTCGGGGGAGACTCACATGTACTGGCAGTAACAAGGGATCAGGGGAGGGTCTACTCCTGGGGCGTAGGGTATTATGGTACGCTGGGACATGGGGACGAGTCCTCACTGGCCGTTCCTAAACTCATTGAAGGTATCCCAGAGAGTGTTAGAATTATAGGAGGAGGAGGAGGAGCATATCACAGTATTGTATTAGCCAGTGATGGGTCAGTCTATGTATGGGGTAGGAATCAGTATGGACAGTTAGGACTACCTTCGGCTTCAGTGAGACTAACTACTCAGAAAGTACCTCTACTTAATAAATTTGAAGAGCTGGTCCAAATGTTGAGTGCATGCTTCAATCACACTCTGTTCTTACTAGAATCAGGTCGGGTTTTGTCATTTGGATACAATGAACACGGTGAGCTTGGTCATCCCTCTTCATCAGGGCCACTAGTTGATCCAGCCCACTTTAATGAGAAAGTGACACATGTGAAGGCTGGTTGGAAGCACTGTGCAGCCATTACCAAATCGCAAGACTTGTACGTGTGGGGACACGGTGCTTATGGCAGACTTGGACTTGGGCACAGTCGTGACACTGATACCCCTAGTCAAGTACGAGGGCTGGCCAAATGGATTGATGTATCGTGTGGTGAATCACACACCATTGCTCTTGACTCCACTGGCCAACTCTGGGGCTGGGGTAGTAACCATTATGGGAAGCTTGGACTCTCAATGGACGAAGGCAGTTTTATAGATAGACCCAGAATGCTCTCTTTTGCATCACCGTCAGGTTTAACTGGTGTTGCAACAGGGACCAATCATACTCTGGCATATTCAATTTTATCATAAATTTATTCATAATAATAAACACGATGGAAAACAATTTTTTTGTTGCTCTAGTAGAAATGATAGATTACAATGATTGGAGTGATATGCATGTATTGTTCGTTATTGTCCATTTATTTTTAATACACAGGAGTGTTATGTCGTTTTCTTGAAGTTTTTCAAAATTGGATAAATGTTGTTAAAAGCTTCAATGATCTGAGATCGTTCCTTAGCTCCTAAAAATGAAATACATGTAGTAACAGTCTTTCATTAATTGATGTGTACAGTGTAGTGTACATGTATAATGTGAGGCATACAGTTCAGCATTGTTACATTTAAGCTACACAGCTCGACAGTATCAAACGTATCATGCTTATATTGCAACACTATGTTTTGTTTTCTATGTAGACATTTTTGCTTTCAATAATAATGGTAATAATAATAATAAATTTAATGATTTTTATACCTGTTAAAACGACTTTTCCAGACACAAAAATTAACAGTACAATCCTAGGTCGAACCATCCTGTATATTAGTCCAGGGAAAAGCTCTGGCTCATAACTAAAAGGATATAAAAACACAATAGTACTCAAAGGCACAATACAAATAGAACACAGGTCTATGATGGTCTTTTCTTGAATGACCAACTATTTTTTCATCTCCCTCTAACCTTGAAAACTGACTGTGTGCAACAACGAGACCTTCAAGACGAATAGGAAACTTAACATCACAGCTCCCAACCATGTTTTGGATTTTGAACTCAAGGAATTTAGCCTTAGATGAAAAAATAGTAAATACACCAAAGATAACTATCATAACTCATACTCAATAATTACTACCAAAATCCCCTTTCTCCCCCTCTCTCATTCTTACAGGGAAACCCAGCTTCTGAATTATCCTAGCATATTTTCTAGCAGCCAATCTTGAGAAATCCTCACTAGAAAGTAAAATAATATTTTAATTAAAAACAACTGTCATTATTACACTAACCTCTTTGCTCCAGTGCACACCATCTTCCCAGAACTAAAGACAAGTGCAGTTGTCCTTGGGTCCCGTATTCTCATGATAACAGCAGCAAAACGCTGAAATAATAAAAGAAGAGATCATCATGTAAGTCAAATTACGATGGAGTATTACTTTTGGATTATATTCTGCATTCCTTGCTCTGAGTGCAATGTCCTTTAGGTCCAGCTTACATCCGAGAGTAACAGTTGAAACAATGTTCCTATCAGTAAGTAGTAAATAACACTAATTATCAAATTAATCAATAAAAGTGATAGCACCACTACTTAGACAAACAGCTGCATAATCACAATAAGAGAAAGCATGCGGATTCAAGTAAACCAAAGCATACAAAAACACTCACTGGAGTTGAGGTATGATTCCCATGCTTTCTGCAGTAGAAGCTGATAATGGTGTGCGAGGTGAGACAGGATTAGTGTATGGATTAGCACCAGAGGAGGACTGTCCCGCTAGCGGAGAGGGGGAGGCGAGAGGAGCAGCAGGGGGCTGATGACCTGGTGCCGGAGAGGGAGTGGCAAATATATGTGAAGGAGGAGGAGCAGAAGGAGGAGGCATAAGAGAACTAGAGGGCTGTGGGGTTTGAATATTCGGTGTCCCTGGAACATTTTGTTGCTAGAAATGACTGGTTATAACTACAGCAAGGCTAATACTAATAACATACCTCCATAAATTGTGTCATTGGTGTAGGTGGTTCGTGTAGAGGGGAAGGGAGTGTAAAAGGCATTGATCTATCGTTACGACTCATCTTTGCCTTGAAAGTGTTCTTCTAACAAACAGAACCAGTCTCTGATCACGATTCTTTCTTTTATACCTTCTTGTCCCACAGTCTTTTTATAACAGAACAGAGATGCTCACGTGATCTAGATAGGCGGGGCAAATAGAAAAATAGTGTCCGGAAGTATACAAAAAACCCCCGTGGCAGTTGTAGGCGTGGTACAAAGTAGGCGGAGTTTTAAACCAGGGCTTAATACCACGGAAGTATACGGAGTTAAACGATTGGCGCGAAAGTTAACAGAGCAAAAGATTCGCCTCCTTGTCCTCTCTCTTTTCCAGTTTCTAGTGTTCCTCTCCTCTTCATAAGCTTTCAAAGGGTCTATACTTGAAGAAGAGTGCTCTCTCTTAAATTTCTAGTGAGCAAAGATGCCTCTTTTACGTGGAAAACCCTTCACTCCACAGCCTCTACCACTCTCGATCTTACCAGACGAGAATGTGTTTGTCTGCCCTCAGACAAAAGAAATATTCAGGAGCTACGAGTGAGTGTTAAACCCTGCGAGAGAGCCCGTCCTACATTGCTTAAACCCACTGTTACGATTCCAGCACTCATCTCTGCAGACTCTCACACCTAATGCTTTACTACTTGTACATGTACTACAGAGAGGCCAAGGGGATCATTGAGGAAGTAGTAAATTGATGTATTTTGGGTAAAATTCCATGCATAATGAGCATATAAATGTATGAATCCCAGAACCCACTTCACATTGATCCATAGTGTTGCACAGCGGTGTCTATTTTACATGTACGTTCATGTATTTTCTCCCCTTTTTATCCTTGCATTCATCTTCTTTCATTTTCATCTTTTTAAAAAATATTTCTCCTTTTTATGTCTCTATTACTTTTCCTCTCTCTTTCTCTTCTCTTCCTCTCACTTTTCCTCTCTTCTCTCTCTTTCCGACTCTCTTTCTCTTTCCGACTCTCTCTCAGTGAATTCTTTGAGCGTCAGTATCTTTGCAATACATTAATCTGGTCCTGTGAGATGACTGGACAGCAAAACCTAACTTATCAGGAAGCACTTGACTCAGAGAATGAAGCTAAGCACTCGATGAGCTTGCTACCAGAGCTGTACAAGGAGGCCATCCTTTGGCTGATACATCAGAGACCCCATACCAACATGAAGAGTATTCTGGAGAAGGTTTATCACTACTTTAAGGAGAGATTCCTTGTTGGGGAGGAACTGGATTATTATCCGACTCCTGGAGGTGATAAGAAGTATGTTCACGAACAATTTTAATTGATTTAAAAATCATTACAAATATTTATTATTGTGCTTGTGTGCAGGGTGGGAGGCTCTTAAGAATAATCAGTTTACTTTACAGTTTCTTTAATATTTATACTGTACATATACATATACATGTACATGCTCATGTTGATGTGTCTGAAGGCTGGGTTACATGCACATGAATGTACATGTCATGTACCATGTTCTAAGTTGCAATATGTATTGTATACATGTACAATGTACATGACCTGTATGTACATGTATATACCATGCATGTACATGTTCATGCATGTTCCATCAAAGATACCAGTGGGACCATACTTATGTACATATGTTTGTATTGATGCAGGTCATCAAGGAGTGTTAGAGTTATCAGTGTCTCTTCTCCTATCATTGCCTCAGCTAGTCCTCCTCCTCCTACATGTACTCCTCACAAATCCAATAATACGAACACTCCCTCAGCTGCTCATTTAAATACTTCTCCTCAATCAGTTTCCTTTCACTCATCAACAGGTATATACACATACAATTTTGGTTTAAGACTTAACTGTACATGTACATTTCAGATCCCACTGCTAAATGTCCTTTGGCTCCAGTTTCTTCAACTCCTGGCCCTCTCTCCTCCACCCCTGCTCCTCCCCTTGCTACTCCAGACCCTTCTTCATCTTCCCCTCATGCTTCATCATACTTATCCCCTGATCATCCTTCTTCACACTATCTCTACACTGTTCAAGACATTGCTAAGAAGTCATCATCATTATCATCATCATCATCCTCGCAATTCACAACCACCAGCCTTCATTTAAGGTACAGCAAGAATATATGTTTCTGTTGCATGTATAAAGATTGTGGAATCTTTGTAATAATTTATATTTATATTGTTTAGTCGACCTAAGTCCATACTAACCAAAGAGAAGTTAAAGTTGTTTCTAAGGAATACTTTATACAGAGGACCTGATAAACACTCACTGCTTGTTAAAGTATGTGGAGCCACACACCCTACAGCTCTCCTACTGTATATACATGTACATGTACATACAGTTTTCATATTACAATTAAACATCTTATTAGTACATGTACATGTGCATGCACATGTAACAAAGTTATAAAGCCAGCAAAGTGTTACTGGAAAACGTTATCACTTGAATTACTTCATCACCTTTTAATGGTGCAGAGTTTAATTGAAGCAACATGCATGTATTCTGTCTCTTTTTCTTCATTTATTTTTGTCTCTTTTTTTTTCCTTTAATTGTTAATTTCCTTGGTTTGATTTTCCTAAATTTATTTACTTTTTCTCTTTTCTTCACTCCTATAGCCACTGTATGTTGAAAAGTACAAACTTGCTCCTCGTTCAACAAAGACTAGTCCATTGTCCTCATCAAAACTGTCATCAAGACGCTCTTCTCTCTCTCAGACCAATCTTGATAGCTTCCTCTCGTCCTCCACGGCAGGAGGAGGTAGTGTTAATACCTCTAGTACTGGTAAAGGAAAGAAGCAGTTAATGATATTAGCATTCCTTAAGCGCGAGGAGGGAAAGGGAAGCGGGACAGGGAGGGGTAAACCCGGGGGAAGTAGCAGTAGCAAGAAGACAAAGAGTCCAAGAAAGAAGTCGCAGGGCAAGTCACCGTTAAAGACTCCGTCACGTAAGAAATCTCGTCTGTCTCTTGGAGGGAGTGTCTCTTCTGTGTCCTCAAGGAAGAAGAGCTCCAGTAAGTCGCCTCGTAAGCCCAAGAAAGGGGCTGGGATTGATTCGATAAGCTCCACACCCAGTATCGCTGTTCTTGGTTCGGCTAAAAAGGCATTGAAGAAGGCAAAGGCAATGAAGCAGTTGGATTTAAGAAAGAGTTTATTGAAATTAGGTGGAAGTGGAACACCGAGTGATGGCGGGATGAAGTCGGCTATCAGTATTGAGAGAGTGAAACAGGCTAAACTAGAGAGACGGAAACAGTTGAGAATGAAACGAACTGAAATGAAGAAACCAATTGAGGACACACTTTGTATGGAGAGCAAAGTAAGTACATGTTATTTTCCCTTTTCAATTTTGCTTATATACATGTATGTATGTATACATAATAATGCTCTTGTATTTGCTAGTACATGTGTACATAGATTTGAGTTATGAGCGCCTGAAAATAATGTAATTGGATGATGTACATATGTATTGTATGCATTGTACATGTCAATTCATTATTTCTTGTATTTCTTATTGCAGCCCTTACCTCTATTGAAGCCAGCACTGACTGCAATACCACCAGAGCTGTTCCCTGATGCTATAGAGACACTTGAGTTCCTTCATCACTACGGGCCTACTTTTAACATAAAAGACGCCATTCACTCTCCCATCACCTTCCGTAAGCACCTTAATTTTTACTATTAAATGTATTTTTATTTTTAAAACAATAGGTATTTATTATTTTTAAAAATGTATTGTTATTCATTTTGTTTTTTTAATTTTTTTACAGAAAAGTTTGAGGAGGCATTATTGTCCAATCATCCCGACACTTTGCTCTATGAGTTAGTTAAGTTCCTGTTGCAAGCTATATTTGTTGCAATGGAGGAAGAGCACGAGGCAACCATTGATATGGGGGCAAAGAAGAAGGTCTCACCTCCTCCTCCTCCAACTGATAATGATCAAGAGAGCACAGGAGGAGGGAAGGAACCTGGGGAGACTAACAACTTTGTCTCTCAAAATGGTCAGCATGTACTTGTACTCACTTTCTAAATTATATGTATACCAGGGTTTCCCACAAAGCATACTAAGTGAGCTACATAGCATCATGAGTTGACAATACAATGAAATAGCTTTAAAAATTCATAAAAAATCAAATTTTGATTGGAATCAGCTCAAACTTTCTACACAATATAAGTGCATATATATGCATCAGGAAAAAATATAAAAGTGCTGAAATCTCTCCCTTTCGATTTTGGCGAGATTTGGTCTCAGACCATGTACTATAGTACAGGGACTTTGGCCAGATTTTTGAGCAACTTTAAAAATTCATAAAAAATCAAATTTTGATCAGAATCAGCTCAAACTTTCTACGCAATATAAGTGCATATATATGCATCAGGAAAAAATATAAAAGTGCTGAAATCTCTCCTTTTCGATTTTGGTGAAATTTGGCCCGAGACCATGTACTATAGTACAGGGACTTTGGCCAGATTTTTGAGCAACTTTACAAATTCATAAAAAATCCAATTTTGATCGGAATCAGCTCAAACTTTCTACACAACATAAGAGGATGTATATGCATCAGGAAAAAAATATAAAAATGGTAAAGTCTCTCTTTTTCAATTTTGGCAAAATTTGGCCTGAGACCATGTACATTAATTATCATGTCTACAACATACATGTGTTTATTATACTATATTAATTATTTTTATTATTTAAAGGATCAAGAAGAAGCTCTGTTGGTTCATTACCGGTCGATGTACAAGAGAACGAAGTCAGAGAAGATGACGAGGAAGAGGAGGAGGAAGGAGGGAGACCGCGTGACATAAAAATAGAGTCACTGAAACTCTCAGCAATGACGCATGCAGCATGGTCTCAGAGGACACAAGCCACGCCCCTCTCTAAGCTTGCCTTTGACCCATACACGTGTAGTGAAATACTCCGTATGCATTTACTATCGTCTGGTGGGTACACAGGTAATGGAGTGAGGGCTTCATTCCGGTATTGTAATCGCGGGGGATACTCTGATGGTGATGACCCACTCCTTGAGTTCCGTCTTAACAATTACGAGATATTGGAGTCCTTGTCTTTGAGTCCCATGTACGACCTGAGTCCTTGGAAGAAGCTAAAGATTGTCTCGGTTCTCTGCCTCCAGTTGTTGAGTTTTGCCTCATGTAGGGACTACATGGAGGAAGTGAGGGAGAAATATAAGGATCTGAGGCAGAGGATTAGGAAACTTCAAAGTAGCCTCACAGAGAAAAAGAAAAAAGGAAAGAATGTCGAGAAAAAAGAAGAGGGAAAGAAAGAGGGAGATGGAGATGAAAGTAAAGAGAAAGAAGATGGGAAACAGGAAGAGAAGGATAACAACAATAAAGGAGAGACTCCTGATAAGAATGATGGCATTGCTGCTAAGCAGTCAGAAGAAACTCCTCCAGAGAATAAGAAAGAGAAAAGGGCTCGCATTCAAGAAGAGATCAATGAACTAACCAGGGAACAATTCACTATCAGTTCCTGTATCCGTCTTCAACCTATAGGCTCCGACAGGCATCACAATCAGTACTGGGTATTCCCCAGTCTACCAGGTCTGTATATACAACAACACAACACAGAAACCGACGATCCAGCTCCAATTAATGCTCCTTCCGCTGATCCCAGTACATCTCTAAATAATGCCCCTTCTACTGATCCCAGTGCAACAGTGGGTATTAGTGGTATCGAACCAATTGGTAGTACACCTTTAGTTAATAATGCTCTTGCTAATGATACAAGTAATGGGGCTGTGCCTCTTAGTAATGGTGTTCATGGGCATAATGATAGTGGACAGGTTGATAATGAGAGGAAGGAGTTAGTAGATGATCCTACTACTACTACTACTGCAGTGAGTGTCAGTCCTTCTACTGCTAATAAGCTTGTATCTCATCTCTTGCCTAACTCCTTATGGAGGACTCTCTCGTCTCAGGAAGAGCTCAGTTCTTTGTTGGATGCCCTCAATCCAAGGGGTCTTCGTGAAGTGGCCCTCAAGGAGACCATACAGAAACTGTCTCCAATGTTTCTCCCGTCCATTTCAAATTGTCCAGTGACCTCAACTTGCTATGCATCTCAAGAGGCTCCTTCCTGTCCTCCCCTTGAGTCCTCTAGCAATGAGTACCTGGAGCTGTACCTACGGGAACAGATACTTGACCTGGAAGAGAAGATATGGATTGGTAACCTTGGGTCTGTCCGAGATACTAAGGATAGGGCCGACTGGAGAGACGCCATTGAGTCATCAGGAGCAGCAAGCAAGTACAATCAACCAAAGAAGGAAGAAGAAGAAGAAGAGGGGACATTGAAGAACACTGATGACCTACCCAATGGACATGATCTCAATGGCGTTATTGATGACGGAATGGAGTACTCTGAAAATGGAGATGAAGTCTCTATTGGTAAAGTAACCAGTGTCACTGCTAATGATAGAGAGACTGAGTCTAACAGCTCCTTATCTTCAGTAGCAGAACTGGCTAAAGCTATACTGGACATACAGAAAGGAATTGAGAAGAAGTTTCTATTGCAGCCACTAGGAACCGCCGTGGACATGAAATCAAAGTCAGCTAAAATAAGGCGGAATGGTTTGCTCAAAAACAACAAAGAAACAGCTAGTACGTGCCTCGAGGAATGGCAGGAGTCTCTGCTTAAGTCCACCTCATTCTCTCAGCTGTTTGTTCACCTCACGACACTAGAGCGAGCCATAGCCTGGAGCAAATCACTAATGAACATGAGGTGTCGTATTTGTCGCAGGAAAGGCGGAGACGAATACATGTTGCTTTGCGATGGGTGCGATCATGGCTACCACACGTACTGCCTGCGACCGCCAGTGTACGATATACCAGAGGACGACTGGTTTTGTTATAATTGTGTACCGGTAACACCCGTAAAGAGAAGAAGGAATGTGATATCATTTAAAGGTATGGAGGAAGAAGAGGAGGAGGAGGAGTCTGAGAATGAAGGAGAGGAAGAGGAGGAGGTAGAGGAGGAGGAGGAGGAGAGTGAGGAAGAGATAGAGGAAGTGATTCCCAAACGTAGCATGAGAGCCTCTACTACCGTCCAAAGGAAAAGTACTGCTACAAGTAGCATCAAAGCGAATACCAGGAGCACAAGAAGTAAAGGCTTGCTTAAAACCAGTACTGACCCTGTTCAAGAGCCAGATGAGAAACCAAAGTTAGGGAAGAGAGGTAGGCCAAGTAAGAAGGATCCCTCTCCCCCTCCTCCTCCTCGACCTCCTGCCAGGAAGCGGCTCAAAGTTGATACTGCAAGCAACAGTAGTACTAGCAGCAGCAGTAATGCTAATAATGGAGTTGATTTGTCAAGAGCTGAATGCATCATTTCGTCAATTATTGATGTCCGCTGCTCAAAGGTTCAAGGTACAGCACAAGAGAAAGCTATAAAGACGTTAGAGTCTCAGCTGTGTAAGGCACTACTGGAGGAACTCACCTCTCACTCTGATAGCTGGCCATTCATGAATGGAATCAGAAGGAGAGATGTAAGTCCATCCATCCAGCACTCTACAGCTTGCATGTACTTGTGCACTCTCTTTGAGGTCATTGTGACACGTGTGTAGCACATAGTGCAGGCACTGAGTAATTTTAATTGAAAATGATCAAAAATTAAAATGTGTAGTTGCAATATCTTTTTGTGTCCTCCTTGCAAGTTGCTCTGTATGAATATTTTTTGTTAAGATGAATTGCACGAGTTGTTTTCCTGGTAAGTCCATGGATTATGTTGTTTGTTATGGTGTAGCTCAATGGAGTGTGGTATTTAGGGATAGGCTTGAGTCAATGGTGGTATCTGACCAATGGTCTGTGGGCTCAGAAATGATTAACAGTGGATAAGGTGGGTCCACTTAGTCCAGAGTACACACAAAGGAGACATTTGAAGGAGAAAGTGTACATGTACATGTACATGTAGTGGATGATGTACATGTAGTGGATGATGTATATGTAGTGGATGATCAGTTTTATCAACCAATAATTATGTATTCTATGTACTCTTGATCCTATAAATAGCTACAGTAATAATAATGATATCATTCATCAGTCCTTCTGTTTATGTGTCTGCTTCTATATTCTTAGTTGCATGTGTTGTGCATGCCCTGTACGTGTACACATACCGTACTACACTTACATGTACATGTGCATGTATGCTTTTGTCCCATTTCTAGTTATTTTGCAATTCTTTTTTTCATGTGGTCATAGTAGTCTACTATATACTATATTTTGTAATGATGCTGGTCACTATTTCTAAGAGGTTTTGGGGAATAGAGCTCCAGAATATTATGTTCATACTCCTACTCATTCTTTGTTATTGTTCAGCAGAATTAGCTATGACAGAATGATGTCAGCATTATTGC
Source organism: Amphimedon queenslandica (assembly GCF_000090795.2). Taxonomy (NCBI): domain Eukaryota; kingdom Metazoa; phylum Porifera; class Demospongiae; order Haplosclerida; family Niphatidae; genus Amphimedon; species Amphimedon queenslandica. The sequence goes on along the minus strand of NW_003546272.1, from coordinate 359,687 downwards.
ATAAAGCTTTGTTCCATTCTATTGTAGTATTTATTGTATTCGATATTACTATTATCTATCACGCAGCATTATTCTGTTATTATTCTTTTTTCTTTTGTGTGTGTTCTCTGCAATGGCAGAAGCCCGTGAAGAAGTGACCAATACTTATACTTATACACATCATGTACTACTACATGTGTTTTATGCTCTATTCCATCTCAGTATAACAGGCCCCACATGCACTCATCATACTGGGGTCCATGTACACAGTTCCTTATTGCATTGTTAGAGTGACCATTATAATGAAATGTGGTTTTATCCTCCTTTTGTCACATCTCCCCTACCCTTCATTGTGTTAGAGACCAGGTGTACGATTTGGCCTTCAGGCCTTGGACACCTTTCGCTCCAATAGGGCAATACAGTACTGATCAGTACAGTCCTATTGGTAATACTTTATCAGTGTTAATCCCTTTATTGTGGAATGGGGTAATATAATATTGGGTATTGATATTCTTGTGAATAGTGAAGCCTTTATGAGCCATTTAGTGAGTAGAGTGTGTCGTACCCGAGTACATGTACTTGTACATGTACATGTACGGTCGTTATAAGGCTACACTGTCACAGTGTCTATGTAGTGCTATTTATTATAGCTCATGGTGTGTACCGGTATCACAATTTCCTGCTCAGTTGACATCATTTCCACTTCTTTTATGATCAAAATGTACAAATTGAATTTTCTGTTACAATATATATGTGTACATGGTATTTGTATGTTATCACGTATCACTCTGTTGCACATTATTTGGATTCCAATGTCTACATCATAATTATGGATATTTGTTCGTATACTAATACTATGCAATAAATGATATTTATATGCTTTATATTGTACATGCATGTGTGTGCAGAAGTCACATGTTTATAATAACTAGCTAAGTCTTTTATGCTGTACACAACATTGTAATGTTCATGTACATGTATATGTATAAGAGACAAATTATTGGTTTCCACATCAATTTTCCTTTAAATGTTGGATGACATCATCTTGATTTGATGACACACCATAGCAACAGACCTTTAAGAGTGTATGTAGGAAGTCACATTCATCCTGCATGTATTTAAAAGGATAATAGTAATTGATGCATGTACTGTAGCAGCAGCGTCACAATTGTTGTGCATTATTTGGTAACTCTGTTTGTGTCATTTGGCATCTTAGTTGTATTACATCCGTTAAGTCCAAGTACAAAAGTACACATACACAAATGTCTCTATACTATTATTATTATTATTATTATTATTATTATTATTATTCATGATATCATATGCTCCCCCTGACTGTATGGGTTCAATTTTAAATTAGAAGGGATACCTTGGGATCTCCCCTTCACTGCTTTCACATCAAACAAATACCAGAAGACATCAGTCCCCATGCAGTAACAACTCGTGCATATTTTATCAATTGTATGTCTACTATAATACTTCTAGTGCCCATCCCTTATCAATATAACGGTCATTGAACATGTTCTCTTTATTATTGTGCAATACTCATTGGGAATCTGCTCAGTACAGTATCGTGTGATGTGTTATTTCATAATCAGTATTCTTTATAAATGTCATAGTAATGTTCATTCCTATTTACACTCAGCATGAACATCTAAGGACAGTAATAGTAGTCATTGCAGTGTTACCTTCCAAATTCCAATACTTTGCTATGTCAAAAATTGTAAATCCTAATGTGCTGCTATAGCACTGTACATGTATCTCTAAGAAAGTGATCAATACATTACTGTACATGTACATGTGTGTACATGCACATTTCCCAACCTTTTTACTAAAATACTTATTTACTAGTAGTCTAGACATTATTTGTAAATAATCAAAATATAAACCAAATTTTATGACTGTTATGCCTCATGTACCTTTGATGTTACTGAACATGTGTCTCTATGATCACTGTAGTGTATCACTGGATCATTCTTGGATGTTAGTAATGCTTGTAGTATACATGTACGTACAGTACATGTACATGTAGTAGTTTGTATGGTATTATGGTATATCACGAGTGCTTACTTACACTGGAATAGCTCTCATTATTGGTATTTTACCATGCCCATATACATGTAGTACGCTAGAACCAGCACAACTTTTGATCTTGTAAGCTTACGACTTTTGTTGTTTCAACTTACTTTACATTACTTACTGTATGTGCTTATTACATCCTCTTCTTCCTTTCCTCTCTCCTTTCTCTCTCTCTCTCTTTCTATAGCATCCTGATTATTACGAGATTATTACTCAGCCCATGGACTTTAAGACAATACGTCAAAAGATCAGCTCACACAAGTACAACTCGTTTGACCAGTTCCTCTCTGACGTCAATCTCATTTTCTCCAACTGCTCCTCTTACTTCAAACGCAAATCGAGGGAAGGGAATGCCGGGAGCTCCTTGAAAAGGTTTCTTGATCAAAGGTATAATGATCTTGGACTAGGGAGCCTCATTGGTAATTCAAGAAGACGGCGTTCGAATAGCGTAGAGCTCAGATCGAGTTCTCGCTATTAAAGGATTCTTTAGTATTATTTCTCTTCTTTCTTTTTCTGTCTACTGACTGGGTTACATGCATGCATACATAAAGCTCATTTATCCATCAGCTATTATTATTATTATTATTATTATTATTATTATTATTATTATTATTAATTATTATTATAAAAGAAAAACAAAGCACGATTATATTGTTATTATTATTATTGTTACTACGACTGTTGTGTTGTTGTGTTATTTATAAATTGAAAAATTTCAGGAACTGCATAAATTGGTAGTTAGTGTGCTTTTTGACATCGAAAGAAGCATATAAGATAAGATAAGCCTGTAGTCATCAGGTTCCATTCATGAATAATGAACTGTACAAGATCATCAGAATTTAAAGAGGAAGCAACACTGTAGGTAATTAGATCCATAGAGGTCAAACCCACAGAATATCGTGGGCGTGTCTCTCGTGCATACGTTGAAAACGGAGATGCTACTCACTTGCTCCATCACTGTTAGTTCAGCTCTGGTCTTTATTCCTGCTCTCTAATGGCCGGCAGTGGGCCGGTAAGGACAGCTCCATTGACTCCAGGGATGTCTTGCTTTGGTATAGGGAGGAGGTCAGGAGGCGGTAAGATACTACTCGCTGACGGAAAGACACATTTTGATGGTGATTTCCTTATTCCTGGTCGTGTCATCAAGGTGAGCCCAGTAAAGCTTTCTCTGGCTCTTCTGCCTCCCTTACCTCTGTAGCTAATGGGAGCTACAGCGAGAGAGTGTGTGTGGGGGAGAAGGCGCATGTGAGAGTGTATTATTACAGTCCACTGGAGTCTGTGGGCATAAGTTTGTAAAACATCAAAGTGTTTCTTATTCAATGAAAGCTTTTAAGATAGTGTGAGTGAGTTCTAGTGGGGGAAGCGTAAAGGGCAGAAAAAGAGGAGAAGGAGAGAGAGAGGGTGATTTATCAGCTAGTGGGACTGATAGAGAACAGTGACTTATGTTAGAGAGAGGTAACAGTGAGGTTTTGAGAGCATTGACGAAAATTAGAATGAACTAAGGAAGTCACTAAAGAGTTTAACAGCTCAGGGCCCACACTTTAATGCATGAAATCCAGTTCAATGAGTTATGGCAATTTTCCTGTGGGCCATGGGTCCCAAGTAGCTTTTATGTGTAACCGTGCAACAGATGTTTGTTTGGTTGCTATAGACAATTGGAACAAACTGAAACTGTATCTTTTAAAATCCACCTCAAACATTCATGCCTTTGTGCAAGTGTGTGCAATTTGAACTGAAAAATGCCATTTTTGGCCAAAAATATGCATTCTTGTACCCACACTGTTGATGACAGCATGTCAAGGGTACATTGTACAGCAATGCCATCACATTCTATGTACATTACACCTGCATGAGAATATTGTCCTCATAAATATAATGCTATATAATGCTATGGTACAGTACATGTTTATGTAATATGCAGAGTTAAGCCCACACTATAAGTGTACATGTATGTACCTCTAATTGCCTGTGGATAAAAAATGCTATATAATGCGTTATTTTTACAATGGGAACTGTATATGTGTGTGGTACATGTTTTTGCATGTACCAGTAAATGTGTAGCGTAGGAAACCAACTATGTACAGTATAGGTAGACCAATAACAAATTATCTTAATTTTAGGACATTATTAATGACATATGCCAGCTAATGTCGCCACCCATCGTTCCGGTGGTTCGGCCGTTCTTTGCTTTGTGTGAACCTGGGACTGGGTATGCACTGTGCCAGTCCATGAAGCTTACTGCCCCTCAGTCGCGGAAGACCTATCAGCTTAGGATATTCATCAATGCCGGGCAGAATAGCGTATGCTTGAAGAAATACTCCGGAGCAGCTAGAAACTATTATTTCACGCAGGTTAGTTATTATTTCATTTTTTGGCAGTACTTTTTGTTTGTTTGCATGCAATAGTAGTAGTACGCAAAAGTTGTTGTTGTTATTGCTGTTCTTATAATGATTGTATTTTTGTTTGCATTTGTCTGCTCATCCATCCTTCTTTACTCTTTACACTCTGCACTTCTTTTACTCACTATAAATATATATGTATATTATATACAGTTAAAGACGGATTTTATTACTGGGAGATTGCAGCACAGAATGGCCTCTTCGGGTAACATTGCATTGCAAATGGCCGCCATTGACATGGTCTTGGAAGCTGTGTCGCACAAACCTAAACCACTTACCTCTTATGAAGATGTCCTGTAAGTACATGTACATGTACACCTATAGTACATGTACATTTATAATGTCTACATTTTATGTGCATCCGTATTCATGTCATGTATCATACATGTACATGTACATGTAGCATTTATGCAATGTACATGTATTATTCATGAAATATTGTAGTATTGTAGTACAAGTGCATGTCTATTTCTCTTTTTCCCTCTTTCAGTGATCATTTCAAGGTTTCCAAATTCCTTCCCTCGTACGTCAAGAGTCAACAGGCCTGGAAGAAGACCCTTAGCCATCTCTTTGAGGAGTACTACCAGGCCCTCTCTACCCGTGAGCCAGACGTCATAAAGGTCCAGTACATATACGCATACGAGAAGGATATAGGCTGTGGGCAACACCTTTTTCAAGCCAAGGTACAACCTACAATGATGAAATTCGAATGAATTATGTTACTGTCTAGACTCAGCATATAAAGCTATTCCTATAGTATTGTGTATTATGTGGAGATAGCTATTTTTTGCAAGTATAGCGTGTATCATACTATGTGGCAGTGTACTATTAGTTGTATTGGTGTAGCTAATTTTGTATACATAATGCTTCGTAGCATGATAATAATAAACAGTGTTCACAATTTATTTTTAGTCTTGGAGCCTTGATATCAGTTGTTAGGGCTAGCTTATATACACTTGATAATCTGCTTATATTGCTAATCCTATTATCTTTTAATTTTATTCAAGAATATGATATTATTATTATCCATATATAGAGATGTATAGAGAGGGATATTTTTATGAGTATTAATTTCATTGATAATATAGTTTTATTGCTTCTGTTGTACATGTACATGTACATGTATCTGTGTACGTGTTACTGGCGTATATAGGTATACATGTGTGTGTGTGTGTGTGTGTGTGTATGTAGTTAGTGAGAATAAGATAGTCTTTTATTAGGTATGATTATTGATAGTGTGTGTTACTTACTGTCTAATTACTATGACAATCACTGAATAGAGTCGGCATATAATGGCCAGTGTCTAAATTGTTTTTGAAAAGAGAAGGAAAGCTCCCTGAATAGTTCACTACCTCTTGCAATGGAGAGTGAGGGAGGGAGGGAGGGAGGGAATAAATGGATGCAGACATAATTTACTTATTCATGAATGAGTGACTGCCTAATAGTCTGTATAGAGGCAAGGGAGGCAGCTGCTTCTTTCTCTCTTTTAGTCTCTACCACACGCCTCACTATAAACTAATAGACAATTTAATAAGACTTTGTTAGGGTAATAGTAATTAATTGTCTGTCTATTATGTGTTTGTCTCCATGTGAGTATTGTTTTTTATGAAGCATGTGTTTTGTATGCTATCATATATTAGTATTATTATTATATGAAAACTGAAGCCTCCTTATACTAATTCCATTGACAAGCCTGTAACCACTGGTATGCTGTTTTGTCCACAGCATAACTATGAATACTAATGATCTTAAAATGATATTATTATAATGAGGCTACAATGGAAGAGAGGGTATAGACTAGAGTAAGCTACATATGTGTATGAAAAAGGTCAACAATGACTGTGAGCATGCATAGCATGCATGATTAATATTAAATTATGAATTATTAATATATTTAAGGTTGCACCATTAATCCTTTTATTTATTACAGGTGTATCTCTTTCCAGACCGCCCACTGTATGAAGGAAGAATACAGGCATCATGGAAGAATGGTATTGTAATGATGGCAGCCACCAGAAAAGAAGTAAGGAATGCAATGTACCTGTAGTTCATATTGACATTGAAAAAGCATTTGTTGCATGTACATGTATAAGGCTGTTTTTATCTACATGTACATGTACATATATACATGTATGTATATATATATATATATATATTAATAATATTGAGAGTTTATTCTATTATTATTATTATTATTATTATTATTATTATTAGGTTATATTGATGCAAGATATTGAGCAGATAGACGTTAGTTTGGAGAGACTGTCTCTATCCATTCAATTAAAGGAAACGGCTGCGTCACTGAACAGCACGAGCAGCAACTCATCCACTGGAGGAGCCACTGACACTGACTCCAAGTCTCAAAACCCAATCACTAAAGTACTATATATATACACACACACTTGCTCTTGTATTGTGCATGGGAGTATGGAGTTATGGGAATGGGGGTTTGAAAATATGAGAATGAGACAGGTTGAAAACTTGGCATAAGAGATTACTCAGTAAATATGGGCCTTTATTGTATAGTCCAGTGTAGTAGTCTTTGGTCTTTAATTATAAGGAAGCCCCTTACTATGTAGTTAAAGTGTAGTTGTAATTGCACTTTATCTACGTATCTCTACTTTGCCTTTAAAATCTTATCATTTTCCCAAGTTCTTCCCGCCTTTAATGCTTTCCCTCCTGCTCTATGCTTATTATTTTAATCTTTTGACCTTATTATTTCCTCCTGCTGCTGTTATTGTCACCTTTATCTTTATAATGAGGAGGTACAGTTTTAGCAGTGTGGTCTTATGATCACTGATAGAGTGTGAGAAAACATTCCTTACTTTTATACACATCTGTATTATTCTAACATTATTTGAAAGTAACAGATATCATAATAATAATAATAATAATAATAATAGTAGTAGATAATATTACGCTTTTAATTATGCTTTAAAAAATTAATTTTTTTGTATAGACTCTCCAGTTTAAATCGGTTGAAGAGATGATATCATTCTGTTCCATCATTGATGGTTATTACAGGCTAAAGGTTGATATTAATACCAGCATACTCTCTGGGGATGCCAGCCCAGCTGATAATGAACACACTAAAGAGACACTTGGGAAAGGTTAGTAAAAACAGAGGGACAGAGAAAGGGAGAGAGAAAGAGAGAGGGGGTTGCTATTCAGAGTATTATCATAATCTGACTTTGTCCTATTGATAATACATGTACAGTACATTATATTGTACAGCTGGCAGGACACACACTCTTCTCGCCTCATTATGACTGGCAGAGTGAGTGTGTCACACATGTTTAGTGTGTTTCTTTTGAATGACCAGTTTCTTGAGAATTGGGCCACATTTGAGAGAACAGCCAACAGAGAGACACATGGCACTATCAGTGAGAGGCCTACTACTGTACACTTGCCTGTAGTGAGGGCTTTCATGCTAAAACCTACTGCATAAGTACCTGTAGTTAGTATGTACATGTATTTAGTAATTTAGTATGTGTATTATGATGTTCCTTTGTTTTATTCTATAGATATTGCTGCTAGAGATCTCTGTCACGGGCCCATCAGGTATCATACATTGTACATCCATGTGTTTAATTTGTATGGGCTTCCATTAAATTATTTCAATTATTATTAAAAATTTATTCGCTCCGTAGTAAGGAGTCGGCTAATGAAGTATTTGCTAAGCAGCACAACGAAGAAGGGCTCTACCTTGTGAGGGAGAGCAGGACTAAAGACTGTACCTTCATATTGTCCCTCTGTCAAAAGGAAGGTGTCTTCAACTACAGGATATCCAAAGACTATGATCACAGGTTTGCTCTAGTTGATACGACTGGGATCAGCCCTGTACCGAGGAGTGTTAACTCTTGCCACACCCTCAATGACCTCATATTGCATCATCATCACTTTGCTGTGAGTCAATTAATTAATTTAATTAATCTTGTGGGCGGATCTTAATTGATACTTGTTAATATTGTTGCATTTTATTGTCTCCAAGGGACTTGTAAATTTTAAGCTAAATTGACACGCAAGTCAATGCATGGGTAGTGTATTGTATTTAAAATAGTGTTAAAATTAGCTACTTTAGTATTGAATATCAAAAATGTTGACATGTACATGTACATGTATGTATACATGTGCATGCATGTATGTATTATTATTATCATTGTTTGTTTATATTTTATAGGATGGCTTACCTATTCTACTTAAACAAAACTGCCCACCATCCAAAACAGGTGAATATCAAGTGGAAAATGTTTATTGATCTTTTCCTTGTATCATTTTCATTTTCATTCCACATTATTGTTGTAGGTCCCATGCCATTATTTCCTGAAACTCCGAATACTCCAAGTAATCCACCATTCTCTTCCTTATTATTTTTATTTATTTTTTCATCCTCATAATTATGGTTGTAAATAATATATTAAATGTATTTCTAATCTCATTAAGCCATTATTATTATTATCATTATTATTATTTTTGTTGTTTTTATTATTATTATTATTATTATTATTATTATTATTTTTGTTTTATTTATATTCTCTTCTCAACTTTCTTTAGCTGCTGTCACTGTTATGCCTCCACCCGAGGAGGAGCTTGATTCACCGATAATACAAGAACTGGTTCAAGCTGGTGTCAGACGGATTCATTATCGTAGAGAACTCACAGTCCTCAAAGAACTTGGCTCAGTAAGACCTTAAATTCCCGAGTGTGGGAAAAGAATGTGTACTGTAGAGTTTTATTTAATTGAAGTGTCTAAAAGTGCCTTTAAATCAAAAAATTATGGCCATCGTCTAAAAATAATTATAAGCCTATTTTTTAGATGTTACAATTACCTAGTTCTCCTATTTTCTTACATTTTTGCTGCATGTATCATGGAGGAAGTTTGAGTCAATTACGATTAATTTTTTGAGTACAAAGCATACACATGTACATTAGCATGATGAAAGTTTTTGTTGTGGGTACTAGATCGTGGGCGTTAATTAGGAAATGGAAAATTGAGTACAGACAGACATAATAGTGGGTGATTCATATTGTACATGTACACATAATGTAGTTTGGGAGAAGTAAGCACTTTGAAAGTGTGTGGGCAAAATTTAGCATGAAATGATATAATAGCCAATTTAAGAGATTGACTGAGGTAGTGTATGTCAACCTTGGATTGGTACGCAGGAATTTGATGTTGCCTTTTACTGCCCTCCCCTTGTATAATGTACATGTACACAGATGAAGGAAGGAAGAGTGTTAATATCAAAATGTCAGGTACACTGTAGCACTGTTGTCTGTTCTCGCCTTACAGGGTCACTTCAGTAGCGTCCATCTAGCAGAATGGACGGAACCAGGCAAAGAAGTGCGAAAGGCAAGTGATATTTATTCATTAACTTATCTAAAATAATAATAACAACAACGTCCCTACTGATAATGATAGCCCTTGATTATTACTCTAATATTTTAGGTTGCTATAAAGATCCCTACATTTCCTCAACAAACCTCAAAGGCTCAAGTCGTTCTTGACGAAATGAAGCGGGAAATACTAACAATGTACCAGCTGGACCACCAGTACATCACTACACTACTAGGAGTGGCTGATGGTAAGGAACTGGATCCATTAAATCCAATACATTAAGTAATGGAGTTGCATTTATTAAGCATACACATGTAACTATAATAGCAAGACTATACATACTGTAGGTTACATGAAGTGCAATCTGTACTATTTGGTGCATTTTTCTTCTCTTTTTCTTTATTTTCAATAGAGCGTCATATATTAGATACAATTGGTCGGTTCCCGATGATAGTAATGGAGTTTATTGATGGAGGGAGTCTGAGAGGTATACTGAATGATTTCAGGGTATGTCTCCATTCATGCTAGCATTGTTATATTATTATAATATTATTATTATTATTATTATTATTATTATTATTATTATTATTATTACTATTATTATTATTATCTAGCCTTCAAGACTACAACCACGTCCTATAAAACCACCTCCCTCTGACTGGGAGGTCAGGTATCTTCGTTACAGTCAGCAAATAGCCGAGGGAATGGATTATCTTGTATGTAAACATACATTACAAATATTTTCATTCTCTTTCTTCCCTCTTTCTCCAGGGATCTAGGAATGTTGTCCATCGTGATCTGGCTACCCGTAATGTACTAGTCGTGTCCGACCAACACGTGAAGATTGCCGACTTTGGTCTTGCGAGACAGTTCATGGAGAACAGAGACTATTATAGATCAACTAAAAGAACTGACCTACCAGTTTACTGGTAATAATTAATCCACTTTAACTTGTATAACAAAATACTAGCATCATGCATACATTGTACATATAAATATTCTAATCGTGTTAGATTAGAATTACGTCATCTCTTCTTTTGTCCTCTCCTTCTCTTCAGGTATGCTCCAGAGTGTTTGATCGAGCTCAATTTCAAACCAGCTTCAGACGTTTGGTCATTTGGCGTTACTCTCTGGGAGATCTTTACACTGGGTCGTAGGCCGCAGGAGTTTTTGGAGCATGTTGTAATGCAAGCCCAAGCTGATCCTAGGCATGGGCACCCACTTCAAGCTGTAAGAAAGAAGAGAAGAGAGACTCATACGAAATTATAATAAAATATGCAAAATTATAATAAATTAAAAAATGATGAATAAGAGCTCTTGGGAGCTATAGGGTATACAGAGAGAGAGAGATATATATATATATCATGTGAATAAAATTCTCATAACTGAGTTGTTGACTTTACTCTGTATCGTTGTTTATTTTTGCAGCTGGCGAAATATTTCAAAAGCAATAATCGCTTGCCAAATATCGGTATCCCTGATCAAATATACCGGATGCTTAAAGAGACGTGGCACATTGACCCATCAAGAAGACCCACCTTCTCTCACCTGTCTGATAAGCTCTCACGCCAGCTCCTTCTGTTCCAAGCAACCTCTGCTACTTCATGACACAAGAGACACGTCAATGGCAGCCATTTATTGTAGTCTTAAACTTTTTAAAAATTCCATCTCTTTCTCTCTTTTTTTCTCTCTCTCTCCTCTCTCTTCAGTGAAGATAATTATGCTGCCTCTTTTTAATTCATTTTTTGTCACTGACCATCCTTGTTTATATTATTATTTTTGTTTTATTTACTACCTAATAATAAATAATATTTTAAGATCTGGTATTAGTAATAATAATAATAATAATAATAATGTAATAATAAATAAATTATTATGACACTTGCATTGCATTTTTGATTAAGGTGACGTCATGCCTTCTTGCTAATGAATAATTAATTGTTAATCATGAGATAAAAGGGATGGAGGACACAAGATAGCTCTCCATTCTTTTCTCTAACTCTCTCTTTGTTTTCATTTAGTCCTCTCCCCTCGTCTACACTACCCCATTCTATCTCTCTATTACTGCTGCCATGATGCTCCGCAGAATGAAACTCGTTCGTTTATTAGCTGTCTCTCTGCTGGTCTCGTTGGCTTTCCTCTTTCTACTGTACTTAGGACAGCCCACTGCATCACCAGCAAACTTGCACGAACAACATGAGGTTTGTCCTTCCTTTCTTTCCCTCTTTTATTCCCAAAGTGTTTCATCAAAGGATTGGTGCTTGCTTGATACTATTTATCATCATATTAGCACTCACTTTCCCTCTAGCATTCTTTCCAAGAGTCACTTTTCTATTTTTTACAAATTCTGTATCCAGCGTATTATATTAGTTTCGCATAAATCGTAGTCTGTTGTTGTACACAATAATATCAACGATAGTGATATAGCAGTAGACTATCAGCCATGTTGTTGTTTTGACTAGTATTAAAGAGTCCTTCCTCTCTCACTGTCTCTTCTCTCTCTCTCTGCTCTTAGTAGCTTTCTCTGCAATAAGTATTACTTCATTACTGAATGCTAATGTTACTGTAGTACCTCACAGCTTCCATTGGTGTTCTTGCATATTAACAAAATTTACAAGGAGTCACTGATACGTTCAGAATAGTACAAACAGTGTATAGTGTGTTTATGTCTGCTTCACTGATAGTACTAGCAATACCATATATACTGGTATCATGCTTATTTCAATAATAATTATAGTGATAGTGTTACCACTTTGTGTGTGTGTAATGACCTTCTGTTTTGTGAAAATCCGCTGGTTAATATATTGTTTTAACTAATGCAATATGTGTTCATTGTTATGCAAAGATGTTTCTCATGGATTCTTCCTTATAAGGTGTGGGTGTTCATGTTCCATTGGTACAGTGTGTATTGTCATCATGTCATGCTAATCTAATTGTGTCCAGTTGATATATTCTTACTATAGTATCAGGCCATCTGTGTTGTAATTAAGAATGCCACTACTCTATCAATGTACGACTTGTATGTATTATATTAATGCATTGTGTGTGTGTGTGTGTGTGTGTGTGTGTGTGTGTGTGGATCAGTGGCTTCTCTCCATAGTCTTAAAGTCATACAAATGTTAATACATGTGCCCAGCCATATGCCTCATGTTAAAGGTTTCACGTTATTTTAATGCTCAGGCTTTTATTGTGTTGCAAGGCATGAGTAATACCAATCAAGTCTGGATTTTTTTACAAATATTTTAAAGTTACTCAAAAATTGGGCCAAAGTCCCTGTACTACAGTACAGGGTACTTGGCCAAATTTTGCCAAAATTCACTAGGAGAGAATTCTGTATTAAAAAAATTTTTTTTGATGCATATACATGTACTTATGTTCTATAGAAAGTTTGAGCTGATTCCGATCAAATTCCGATTTTTTACATATTCTTAAAGTTGCAGCCAAAGACCATATGCACATTGCCTTTAGTACAGGAGGATATTCAAGGAGTATATACTGATATTATGTAAAAATTTAAATTGTAGCATTATGAAGTTTGTTTTTCTATACAGGCAAAGGAATTATTTATTGAGACATCTCAGAAGAGAAGAGATGACCTACCTGATAAAAGGCAGCTGGAGCCATTGAGAGGAAACCACCAAGAACTCGTGGGAGCCAAACCACAGTTTAAGAGACCCAGGGACCTCAATTACTCACTGAGAGGTGCTGCAGGGGGAGCAGGAAGAGGAATAAATGAATACCATAGAATGAAACAAACCGAAGGACTCCGCCCGAACAAGGGAACGTCAGTAAATGAGAATCGATTCACAACTGAGGAAAAAATAGCGACATCGACCAAACAGGAAACTGGGAGAATCGAACGAATAAATCAATTCACAGAGAAGATGAAGATGGAAATGTACAGAATACACAAGAAATATGTAATGGAGCGTTCCAATGCTAGTAAACTCCTGCTAGGAGAGGCCTTTAGCCCTGAGGCTTATCTCAGCCCCCAGCGTTATCACGGTGGCCCAAAAGAAGTAATGAGCAGATTCCAATTCAATCAGTTAGCTAGTGACAATACTCCTTATAATAGATCACTCTGGGATGTGAGGACTCACCAGTAAGTGTACACAATAGCACTGTATAGGTCACTGTAATGTACTACTTACTGCATGTACAGTACAATATTAGCCACTCATAGTATGATGTACAAATCTGTTGATCAACATTAGTTACATTACACCCTCTAACCCACTCATGCTTTAAGTACATGTACATATAATTAATCTTTGGTTTACTCATTGAATGAGTCATGGCTACTCACCTGCTTACCTTATGTTATTCTAAGAGTCTCTGTGTACTGATGATGCTGTTGTGTGCTTCATTAGGTGTATGAGGAGGTATGATGGCTCTTCTGCTTCTGAGCTACCAACCACTTCAGTTATTATATGCTTTCATAATGAAGCCAGGTCAGCACTACTGAGGACTATATACAGGTTGGTTCATTATATAACTATTATTATTATTATTATTATTATTATTATTATTATTATTATTATTATTATTTTGCTTGAATAGTGTCCTAAGTCATGAGCCAGCTAAACTGATAAAGGAGATTATATTAGTTGATGATTTTAGTGATGATAGTAAGAAAGAACTTCATTTTATGTATTATTAATTGTCTATCTTTCCTAGTTAATGATGGTGAAATTCTTAGTGTTATTCCCAAAGTGAAGCTTATTCGATTAAACGAGAGACAAGGTCAGTAAAATTGTGTGTACGTACTGGCAATGGTAATGGGCATTTACATGTAAATTGTGTATAGTGTATTATCAAATATTTTCATTAGCAATTGTCATAAAGACATTATCAAACTTGATTGGTTTATAAACACGAGCACATGTACCTCATTTACCTGTAATATGATCCGTCTGTGTGTATGTACACGTACATGTACATGTATTTGTGTCTTACCTCTCCTTTCCTTTTACTTTCTCTTCCTCAGGTCTCATAAGAGCAAGGCTAACGGGAGCAAGGGCAGCACAAGGTGAAGTCCTCACATTCCTTGACAGTCACTGCGAGGTGACACCAGGATGGTTGGAACCATTACTAGCGAGAATAAAAGAAGTAATTAAAAGAGAAAGAGAGAGATTATGTACACAGGCTCCTATGTTATTATTATTATTCTTTTCATACTCACATTCACATCAATAACTTACTATATCATTGTTTGTTTATTTACAAAAGGATAGACGCCATGTTGTGTCTCCAATCATTGATATAATTCGTAAAGATGACATGAAATACAATCAGGCAAACGCTAACATCAAGGGAGGTTTTGGACACAACCTCCTCTTCAAATGGGATAACCTCAACTGGCAGGAGCTGCAGCGCCGACGCCAGGACAATACTGCCCCCATACCAACCCCAGCAATAGCTGGTGGGCTCTTCTCCATTGATAGAGGCTACTTCAAAGAGATTGGTAGCTATGACGAAGAAATGGAGATATGGGGTGGAGAGAATGTCGGTAAGTGTTTATACACTGTATATGTACTTGTATATGCTGTATGAAGCTTTTATGTGAACGCAAGACTGAAATTAAGCCAAGTTCATATCTGATTCTCACTCAAGATAAATGTTACACATGCATGATAACTAAGCTATCATTTTTGATCATTTTTGTCTAAACTTTGACGATTATAGTGAAGAGTATGACGTCAAAAATTGCTAGCTTTCACTTTCATTTATTTACTGTTTGTTTTTGTTGGCACATAGTAACACAAAACAATAAAATAGTTAGTTATTCTACATGACTGTCACTTATTATTAATTTATTATTATTATTAAAATTGTAGAGTTCTCAATTCGTGTGTGGATGTGTGGCGGTAGACTCGAGATAATGCCTTGCTCTCACGTTGGTCACATATTTCGTTCAAGCATGCCATACTCTTTTGGGAAGGGAAAGAGTTACCACACAACGGTCACAAGGTAAATATTGCTAATTCCTACACCTGCTGTGGGTTTCGAAATTCTACTACTCGAAAATCTAATTAAGTTTATCTGGTATACACGTATCTCATTTTTCCAGGAATTTAAGGAGGATTGCTGAAGTCTGGATGGATGAGTACAAGTATTTGTTTTACAATGCTAATGCAGCTGCTAGATCAATACCATTTGGCAAGTGAGTAGAAAATGAATAAATTAATATACAAAATGAAAGGAGACATCGTTGGTCCATTAGCCTCACCAATATAATGATAAAAAATTGTTTGTTTTCTTGCATGATTATGGGTCTACTTTACCCTTTAAATTAAAAGTACTTGTATTATTTTAAAAATAAAACTAGAATCTATCAGAGCTTTGAGGTTGTAAATACACAATCTTTTCATTGCACAGTGTGTCCTCAAGAGTTGAGATAAGAAAGAGGCTCCAGTGTAAGCCTTTCAGCTGGTTTGTTGAGAAAGTGTATCCTGACTTTGTGTAAGTTCCCATAGTAGTAACTCCTTATATGCACACTCCCTCCTTCTCTATCTTTCACGTACAGTCCTAGTTCAAGAAATGAAAGGATGCAGACAACCATTCGTATCAAGCAAGGGGTCACTGACTGTCTCCAATGTCAGGACTACACTGCTGGCCTCTATAAGCTAATGGTCAAGGAGTGTGATGTCTCAAATAATAGAAATGTATGCCATCCATGGCATTCACATACAGCATACAATGTGCATTGAGTAATGGAGATACCAGCTTATATATGTATAATTATGAGTGGCAGCTCATTGTGGCATATATATGTGTGTACAAGACAACCACAATGTTGACCAAATTTGTCTATAGAAAGTAATTGAGCAAATTTTATATTGTTGAGCATGCTCAGATTGAAATAAGATTTTAAGTTAGCGTTTTCTTCACGGATTGGTACCAAAATTAATCCCTCACCAATAAATCAACTATTACAGTGTAAAATAAGCTTATAGTAAGATTAATACGCACAATACAATCACATGCAGACATTGATATTATACTGATCATCTTGTTGGTAGCCTTTGGCCGTGGGACAAAAAACAATGCCCATGTCGCCAACACAGCTGTACATTTGTTACTATGGAATGCAACATAATCTGAACAAGACATCGTGTTCATTGAATTGCTTACACACATAGCAAGGATGATTGACAGCTACTGTAGAATAATAGTGAATGAACCCGCCTTGTAATAATGGGGAGTTGCCATTCTTGAGATATCATATTCACTTATTATTAATTTTGTGTCTACTGCAGATATTATTAGTTTAGTTTATTAGTTTAGTTCAGTATAACAATACTATGTTATGTCACTGATGGTATTTGATTTATTAATTATTTTTTTATCTTTTTAGATGTGGACTTTTACTCCTAAGGGTCACATCAAGCACGAGACACTGTGTCTCACGGCTGCTAACAGTGTCCTCCCTCCTGCTCATCAGTTTAGATCCACAATTGGACTCCTCCCTCCTCCAGGGATCAGTCTCTCGTTCTGTCACGTACACACGGACCCTAGTCAGGTATTTGAGACTGAGAGGGTCAGTAATAGGAGGATCAGGGGAGATCCAAAGAGAGACTCTTTTGTTAAGATAAAACACAAAGCGACCGGTTACTGTTTAGCGAAGCATGAAGAAACTCAGCTTGCAGTTTTACAATCTTGTGACACTAACAGTGACTCTCTTCAGATCTGGTCGTTGACACTGTAGTAGGCTATCACTTATTATTATTATTACTATTATTATTATTATTACTACTGATCATCAGACTACTCATTTTTCTATTTTTGCCCTTACCCAATGTCTCCTTCTTTTAAGTTGTCTCCTTCCTCTCCATTTTCAATCACTATGCATCATCATTATTATTATTATTTTTGTAATTTAGACAATTATTTTTCACTTAATTATTATTGTAACAATACATGTATTATGTATCAGCAATAACACATTTTGGTGCAATGTACATGTACATACTGTACATGCATAATGTTTTTATTATGTTTATTATGCATTGTGTACATGAATCCAGTTGTGCATGCTTTATAGTGTTTGGAAATTGTGTTGACAATTCAATCCTCTTCATCTTGGACAACAATAGGTACACCTGCATTGTGTGTGTGTGTTTATGAGAGAAAAGTACAAATTAATTATTTCATCGTGCTAATCTTTTGTGTATCTCACCATCTAATTTCCTTAGCTTTGGTAATCTTTTTTGTACCTGATCCCTCCAGTCTCCTTCAGCACTGTGTTTCTCCTCAAGAGGATTACCTTTAAAGATACACCTGAGTCTATGTACATGTACATGTATAAGCATAAAGGCACAAGTTTGGGTCACTTCCACCATTAAAATTGTAAAGATTTTAGAGCAGAAATGTAGCCTAATAATAATAATGTATGTACTGAATCTGTATGCATGCATGGCACTCCATTTATAATAAATGAATCAGCCTAAAATGTTCATTAATAATACATTATAATCAGGGGTATTACCCCCTTCCAAAAATTGCAAGAAACATAGAAGAAGTCACAAAAGACTTGCTTCCTAGCTTTACTTTGATACTCTGATAATTGTAAAAGGCTCTCATGGGTTGCATGAAAATGACTCATGTTGACATAAGCCCCGTTTACACTATGCCCTTAAAGCGGTTTGGAACCGGTTTAGAAATAAATCAGTTTAGTGTGGACAATTTCAATGCGGTTTGAACCGACTTATCTAAACCACCTCAGGAGGTGGTTTAGATAATCAAACCAGTTTAAGTACTGAAACAGCTGTATTATGTATGCAATGTAGCATTGTAAACCAATTCAACCATAGTTACATGTGGACACAATCATAGATATTAGAGACTACGTAGTCTCTAATATCTATGACACAATTAAGCTGGTTTCTGAACCTCTTTGACCCAAACTGGTTTGTAGTGTAAACGGGACTATACTACATGTCTGTGGTTTAGTACATGCTGCACATCTAGGTGTGTGTGGTATCATGTTTATGATTATCTCACCAACAAAGACTAGTTCCTCAAGTTTCGATAGCTCTGCTATTTTCTGAAATTCATTCCAGTCCTTCACGTTGTTATTGGACATGTATAGAATCTATAGAGAAACATTATTCTCATTATTCAGGTGTACATGTATTTCATACCTTTAGTTTACCGAGGACTGTTATCCCTTTTAGCTTCTCAATCAGATTATAAGATATCCACAGTTGCTCCAGCGTGTCTGATACTGCCTCAAGGCCTGTCAGGTTCTTTATAAGGTTCCGTCCAAGGGATAGTACCTTGAGACTCTCTGCACACACAAAAGAGCAATCATCATGTTGAGATTGATGCAAGTACTCACTTAGTCCATTTAAGTTTCCAATCCTGTCGATGCAGTTTGAAGAGAGGGAGAGGCTCCTACAAACAGTGAGAGGATTAGCTTTTAAGCGTGCAAATAGATGCACAGCAAAAGTTGCAACAGAGCATCTAGTACAAGTATTGCTGCTGCATTTTAATGGAAGGGAAGAGGCAGGGAGGAGAGGACTTACTCGCAGTTTGCAAGGGTTGAGAGTGAAGCATCCATTTTCTCTATTGGAGGCAGCTGCATGTACAATTTAATGACTTTGGCTTCCTTGGGATCTTCCCCAGTCTTCTCTTTCCATTTTTCCAGAGCCTCTTTTATGGAAGTTCCCTTAGACTAGAGAGAGAGAAAGGAAATGAATCAAGAACTAAACCAAAAGTGCCTTACCATTATTGTTGATCTGGCTAGTAACCATAGCAACAGAATTAATTAAAAATGGCCGACTTTATGAGTGAAGGTAAAATGAGCTTTAACTTGTTTTTGATCATCTTTATGTCTTTTTAGTCGCTAGATTAGACGAAGAAACCTTAAAGCAAATAGACAGAATCCAGAAAGAAGTAGATATTATTATAATTAATCTATTAGGAGTCAAAATCATAGCCATAATTCTGGTTTCACAGTGTGCCTTTATTCAATAGGTTGCTGAGAGCTGTGAGTTTATTGGAGACCAAGAAGACATTGATATCCTTACAAAACAGTATTTACAAGATGACGAAGTATATCAGGCCAAGATATCGGTATTTAATACAATTATATATTCATGTATAATAATAATAATAATAATAAAAATTATTATTATTATTAGGATCTAAAGAGAAAGTATAAGAAGCTAAGAAGAACCAGAGGCGATGGAAACTGTTTCTTCAGAGCTTTTGGTTACGCTTACTTGGAGAAACAGCTGGAAGAGAAAACAGATCTAGATAGGTATGTATACACTCATCACTTGCTTTTTAATTTCTTAATTTCCCTCTATTTATTTCCTTATGTCTTTCAGGTTTAAGTCAGCTGTAATACAGTGTCGCTCTTCGTTGCTCAGTATGGGCTATCCTTCATTTACTTTGGAAGACTTTCACGACACGGTAAGTCCACCACAATACATTTACATCTTATTATAATTATTATTATAATCATTAGTTCATTGATATTGTTGAGTCTGTGAATAAGGCCAGTACGTCATCTGCTGAGCTCCTTCAGGTAAAATAATTCCAACTTTTTTCACCTCTTCTCTCTCTCTCCAGACATTCCGTGATCAGGGTCTCTCTGATTACTGTGTTTGCTACCTTCGTATAATTACTTCCGGCTATCTTCAGAGCAATGCTGAGTTTTACTCCTCATTCATGGATGGGTATAGCACCATTAAGGAATACTGCAGCACAGTGAGCCAATTAAATAATTATAAACAGAATACTTTGTACATATTTGGGTGTACATGTACAGTACATGTACGTTAAACGAGCAATTATGTTGAATGGTCGATTATTTGCTTGCAGGAAGTTGAGCCAATGTACAAAGAAGCCGACCACATCCACATTTCTGCCCTGACGTCAGCACTGGGTGTGTCTGTGGGTGTGGTCTACATGGATAGAGGGGAGGGGCTGGAGGTCAACGAGCACGTGTTTCCTGAGGGCAGTGACCCAATGATACATTTACTGTATAGACCAGGACATTATGATATACTTTACAAATAACCAACATATTACCAATAATCATTATAGTCTTAGTACATGTACATGTACATGTTTTATTGTAAGTTTCAGTCGTATAATCAACTCAATAGTACATGCAAAGTGTGTTCAATAGCTTCCCTCTCTCTCTTTGATTGCATAACTACATGTACATGTACATGTATATTTAATTTTTTCTCTCATTTTTAAATCATAATTATTTTGTGTTTTATAGTACTATTACTAATTATAAGTATGTCACATTGTGAGTTTAATACGAGTCAAATTCGTGTTAGTTTTTTGGTCCTAGCATGTCTTCTGGTCTCACCCATTCATCAAACTGTGCTTCAGTCAAATGGCCCAGTCTCAGTGCAGCCTCCTTTAAAGTCAGTCCCTCTTTATGCGCCAGCTTAGCAATGGCGGCTCCTTTCTCGTAGCCAATGTGTGGATTAAGAGCAGTTACTAACATGAGAGACTCCTCAACGCTCTTCTTTATCCTCTCCCTGTTTGGCTCAATGCCCTCCACACATTTATCAGTGAATGCTTTACTGGCATCACCCAACAGGCGGACTGATTGAAGGACGTTGCGTACTATCATAGGCTTAAAGACATTGAGCTCAAAATGACCATTGCTTCCTCCCACACTGACTGCTGTCTGGTTGCCCAGTACTTGGGCAGCGACCATTGTAAGAGCCTCGCATTGTGTAGGGTTCACTTTACCAGGCATGATGCTACTCCCTGGCTCGTTCTCCGGTAGCACTAGCTCGCCGAGACCACATCTTGGACCAGAGCCTAAGAAACGAATATCATTAGCAATCTTCATTAGACTGCACGCCAGTACACTCAAGGATCCATGGACTTCAACCAATGCATCGTGCGCAGCCAAAGCCTCGAACTTGTTCTCGGCACTTGTAAAAGGGAGACCCGTCAGTTCTGATAGTTTCTGGGACACTTTCTCAGCGAAGCCAATCCTTGTATTGAGACCAGTTCCAACTGCAGTTCCTCCAATGGCCAGCTCATAGAGTCTTGGGAGAGTAGACTGGACTCGCTGTATCCCATTCTCAACCTGTTTAGTGTAGCCACTGAACTCTTGACCTAATGTTAGTGGCACAGCATCCTGTAAAAAGAGAGAGGGAGAGATAACAAAATTTATACTCAATAATTTACTTGAGTATGAGTGCGTCCAATCTTGACAATGTCTTTAAAGAGGTCACTTTTCCTAGACAGTGCTTCATGGAGTCCCTTTAAAGATGGAAGGAGCCGCTGATTGATCTCCATAGCCACGGCTATATGCATAGCAGTTGGAAAAGTATCATTTGAACTTTGACTCCTTGAAAAGGAAGAGCAAAGAAAATATATGTTCTATATTATTAATATTATTATTATTATTACTTGTTGACATGGTCGTTTGGGTGTACAGGGTCTTTGGATCCTAGTTTACCTCCGCTAATCTCAATGGCACGATTACTAATAACTTCATTGACGTTCATGTTGGTTTGTGTACCAGAGCCAGTCTGCCATACGACCAGTGGGAAATGACTGTCTAATTTTCCTTCAGATACCTACATGTATTAATAGAAAGGCCATTAATGGTACTTGTGTAAACTACAATTGTTGTACTGATGAGGCAAGTAAATTTTACTTAAATGGCTTAAATTGCCTTCATGTTCACATTTTAAAAATTCTAATACATATAATTGTTATGCTACATAAATTTGAGCTAATTCCAACAAATATTTTCTGAATTATGAGCACTTTTTAAATGAAACTTTTTTGAAATAAAGCAAAGGCCATGGTTTTTTCCGAAAAATGGCTCCAAAATTACCCCAAATTCTTATTACATTTTCTGATACATATTGATATTCTTATGCTGTGTAGAAAGTTTGAGCCGATTCCGACTTCAATTTTTCGAGTTATGCTCATTTGAAAAAACAGGCCAAAATCTGAAAAATACCCTGTACTATAGCCCATGGTTTTTCCCAAAAAAAATGGCTCCAAAATCACCCCCAATTTTTATTACATTTTCTGATCCATATTGATGTCCTTATGATGTGTAGAAAGTTTGAGCCAATTCCGACTTGAATTTTTTGAGTTACGCTCATTTGAAAAAAATGTGCCAAAATCCAAAAAATACCCTATATTTTATTTTATTTTATTTTATCTTATTCTTTTTGTCCCAACCTAACCTATTTTATTTTATTTATTTTCTCTCTAACTTAATTCATTTTGTCCCCTACTTGTGCTGTTTTCTTTTTCTAAGTATGACATAAATCTATACTATAGCCCATGGTTTTTTCCAAAAAATGGTTCAAAAATCACCTCCAATTTTTATTACATTTTCTGATCCATATTGATGTCCTTACACTGTGTAGAAAGTTTGAGCCGATTCTGACTTCAATTTTTCAAGTTATGCTCATTTGAAAAAAATGTGCCAAAATCCAAAAAATACCCTGTACTATAGCCCATGGTTTTTTCCAAAAAATGGCTCCAAAATCACCCCCAATTTTTATTACATTTTCTGATCCATATTGATGTACTTATGTTGTGTAGAAAGTTTGAGCTGATTCTGACAAATACTTTTTGAGTTATGAGCATTTTATTACATTTTATGATGCATAATGCTCTGTATGTAGTTTCAGCTGATTCCAATCCAAAATTGAATTTTTTAAAAGAAATTTTTTAAATTTGCACATTACCTCAGTAGCAGCTTGCATAATGAGATCCCCAATCCTCTCTTCCATACCAAAGTGTACCTTATTAACTTCAGCACAAGCTTTCTTTAGATAACCAAATGCATGAATCACTGGGTACTAGAAGAAAGAGAGAGAGAGTAAGCTAACTATTTCTTAGTGAAGTTCTCCTAGTGGCTACTATTTAACCAAGTTTCTGTAACCCAGCAGTATAAAATACAACTGTACATCTCTATCCTATTTGTCTTACTGGCATTCTCTCTGACTCATCTCCAATGGGAAAGTTCTCCTTGGATCTTGCAGTTTGTGCTCCATAATAAGAGCTAGCCGGGACTTCTATCTCACCAAAACTGTCATACTCTTTCCTAACCGCCTGTGAAAAAGACAGAAACAGGAAAATACATAAAAATTTCCATCCTCAATCTCACTGAGTATCTTCTAGTAGAACTAAATGCTGTCAGTGGCATAGATCTAACTGTTGCACTGTAGATTTGCCTTACTACATTAGTCCTAAATAAGCTGAGGGCAGCCTACAGTGTGACATCAAGTCTTTAACGTTACAGTTACACAGGTACTTTTTAAAACTACAAGACAAACTCACTCACCATTTTGATTTCAACCACACCTATTCATAAAAAATTGTAAAATCATACAAAAAATAGATCTAATGTAGATCTAATTTAGAAGCTAAGTTCCTCATCAAAAATTAACAAACAATAATCAATAATAATAAGCAAAAATTATAAATAGCAACAACAGTAAAAATCACACAATGATAAAATCACACAATAATGACGACGACAACAACAGTAACAAAAACAACAATAACAACAACAAAATCTAGTAAAAGACATCAGTTGAGTCAACTGTCGGTGGAGGAACACAATAATCATTCTCATCATTTTCATCTTGTAGCAAACTGTTAGGAACTGCATAGTCATTCTCGGGCTCAAGGGTCGTAAAATCAAGCTCCTTGTATGGCTTCCATGGGACAGCAGAGCCCCCAACCGTACGAGGTGATAAATAAATATGGCTATCATCACCATTTTCAACAAGATGAGCAACAGGTCCTGGATGAGAGAGAAAGCGAGACCTCGGCAGCTGCTGATGCTCTGCATTGTCTACCGAGACTCTACCACTCTGAGCTCCTGATGGCTTAGGCTTTGGATTTGGTGGAGGGCCCCTGCTTTTGTTTTGAGAAATTATGGCAGGATTAGTAACTCTTCTGGGTGATGGATTACTAGTGGCTCCTGTTTGAGCATGAGTTGGTGTTGAATGCTGAGAGCTGGTCTGTAGCCGAGCAAAGGGAAGAGAGTTCTCATAGCTGTGAGACGGTGAGGACTCAGGTGACTCTTGATTCCCCCTCCTTGGCATTGGAGTAGGCATTGTTGACTGCTTCCCTAGTAAACCCATGAGTCTAACAGAAGAGGAGTTCTCATACAATACTTCATTCACTGCAGGTGAGGAGTTTGATCGTGCAGAGCGTGACGGTAAAGCATCCTGTCCTGTGATGTGATTTGACGGAGTGTGAGGTCTTATGCCTGACTGGGTTGGAGGGGCAGCCACAGGATCCTTCTTCTTTGTAGCAACAATTTGAACATAATTGGTTCGTTTCTGTGAACCACTGCCACGGGACGAGCCACCATTATTCCTGTTTTCATGCTCGGTCTGTTGGGACTGCTGCTGTGGTTTGAAAGAGCTTACAGAAGGACGGTTGGATCCCTCCTGTGCTGGACTCCTCCTCTGGAGACTGTTGGTAGACTGAGTGTAATGATTAGGAGTAGCTACACTGTAGCTCTGTGTCTGGACAGTCTCATCAGTAATCTCATCACAACTTCTATACTTAGATTTGTTGAGGCTTGCTGGCATACAAGGGGCTGGGGTAGCAACAGGGAGCATGGTAACCTCCACTGATACTTGATGGGTGGCATCAGTGAGGCTGGTCGTCTGGAATGTCTTAGAGGTTGGCTCGTTAGATAGTACTCCGTCGCTAAAGTCGTACTTTTCTTCATCTTGCGTGATCGGTGAAGTGATCATAGGAGTTGTGGTGGTGACTGAGGTCCAACGCTTTGAAAAACTGCTGCTATCTATTGGAAATATATCAATATCAACAAGAGTACTCTTCTTCTATTTTGACTATGTGTAAAACTTGAAGGCAAAATGAATTACAACAATCAAAAGTAGGTTAATTTGCAATGAAGCTTTATCAAAGGGAAAGTCCTCATTTCCACGCATGCAAACTAAAATATTTTAGCCCACACTTGGTTATATTCATTAAAAAAATAAAAGCAATTTTAGTTGTAAAATAAACATTTATATTTACATTTAACTGTTATTTAGGAAGATGATAAGTGCTTTCAATTACGTGTTAGCTGCACGTGAAACATTAGTTCTTGATGTGTAGCTCCAAACTTAATCAAATAGGAACTGCATGGTAGATCCTGTTTTCCATGCTTATATTAGCATATATGTACATGTAACAGGTACCTACTATAAAGATCATATTCAACCAATGGAAGCTTTTGGGCACCAATGTTACAATGAAAGTTTAATGTTTGTACCATGCTAATTCTGTCATTGAAACTCATTACTAGCCACGCTTTCACATTGGCATAAATTTTCATTACATATACATGATTTACATTGAAACCCTTCCAATCAATCCCAGCAGATGCAAACAGCTCTAAATTCAGTGTATGACTGTCACTAATAAAATTACTATAATCCACTATACAATCTCTTAATTCAATTAAGTCAGATATAATGAGTACACCATTCATATGGGCGCATACCTTGGCTGTTTCTTTGCTTGTGGCGATAGCAAAAGTAGCACAGAAAGCAAGAGAGGACAGCAGCCAAACAACAAGAGAATATGCTGACTATTATCAGCATGTATATAATGACGGGCCATGTCTCGATGTCAATAGAGTTTAATAGTCCAGGCAAGTCTTGGCAGAGCTCTGAAGAGGGACTCAAAGAAGTTGTAGCTAAAGGATCCATAGTAGTAGTTTTACTATATAAGAGAAACAACACCGTACACAGAATCCAGTGACACTCACAATTATAATTTGAATTTAAAGTGATTCTCTCACGCTCAGCTCTAACCACAAAGAGAAACCACCAGCTGCCTTTGCTAATTATGCGGCCCTTGCATGCATCCTTTGTGTGTGCAAGATCACAAAAATTATAATTGCAAACAAACAAAATTACAATGCAGCTTAGAGATAGTGAGCGTGTGTGTGTGTGTATAAAAGTTGAAATGCAACAATTCAAAGAAGCATATAAAACTACAAAAGTTGAGATGCAACAATTCAAAGAAACATATACATGTAAACCAAGCTCTCAACACAGCTGTAAATTAACTGTGGAAAGTATAGTAAATCATGGACAAAGGGAAGCAAGCAATCAGTGCTATAAATGTAACTCTTATTGTACTATAGCAACATTGGAACTAACCTTGATATTATGAGCCAGGTTCAGACTCTACCAGTAGCTATATCCCCAAATGACAGATGGTCTAGAGTCTCTATCTCTCTTATCATTAATATTGATGTACTTTATACTACTTCAAGGATGTGTGGGTGTCTTGTTATTAAATATAAATCCCTAAAAAGGTCATACAGTTCAATTAAACATTACACAATGAGTCATGATGCATAGTAGTAGAGTAGTAAGTAGGTTCAGTCTTCTTTGTACTGCTGTGCAAGTAAATACATTTCTGTTGATTCTTTGCGAGTACTTTGGCACCGAATTTCCTGTACAGACTCAAAGCTTGTTTTTAATTCATGTTTGAACCCTACATCATACAGAGTAAGTGGTAGACCACTCCGACAGTGAGCCATAACACTTAAAGTCGTCTGCTTACCATTTAATAGTGATCCTTGAAAAATCTTACATAAAAAAGTTCCATTAGTTTTCAAGCAGTTTTGAGCAACTTGAAAAGCAGTGTTTGCTAGTTCCTATTATAAAAACTCGCACAGCAATAAGGATCAACCAGCAGTGTGTCACTTACCATTATTCTCTCGTGGTCCAGCTTATGCATCCCAGTAGCATTTGGTGCCATGTCACTAAAAATAAATTAGAAACCATGGGAGTGATGATAATAAATATTGATTGTGTACAAAACATGACCAATAATTATACTAACGTGCAGTAGCTCATCCAAATAAATGGATAAGTAAATAAAGATAAATAGCTAAAAAATGTACAGTAAAGTTAAGTACTGGACTTACCTTATGACCGCGTCGACTTTTCTTTGAGAGAGAAAGCTATATATTCGTTTTAATGTTTCTGAGCTGGTAATGTCAGCTCTGTCTATTACAAATACTCCAGGAAGTCCTCTCATAACTATAATAATAATGATAATCATCAACATGGTTCTGTCATATTTCATGTACCTTCTTTGTCAACTGCCAGCACCATGCCGTGATTCCAAGTGACTATTTAAATAAATAATGACAACAAAATTTTATGTGATAGTGATGAATAAAAATCAGTCAACAAAAACTAATTAAATATTTTGAGTATGTATTATAATACTTTTATTACAGTATTCACCTAATTCATCATTGCTCAACTGGCTGGTACCAATACGCTGGGAAGCTACCTGAGACCAAGCCCCTGCAGCAAAATAACTTTAAAAACATAATGAGCAAAGTGTGGAAGAAAACCTGGGCATGCACCAAGGTCAACCTGCAGTAATATAACGTATTTATTATAAATGATAGCTTTAAAGTTAATGTCACTGACAATTGCAGATTTTCTTTTTAGAAAATTATACTTGTTATCTATTTCAATTAGTTTGTACGCACTGCGTGCACGATAATCGTCCAATTTAGACTGCTTCACTAATGGATCCTAAATATTAAGACAAGATTTTATTAGACCATTTCATTTTTAAAAACTGCTCTAAACTTTGGCCAAAGACCCTGTAACATAGGTCTTACACCAAATTTTACAAAAAACTGGCTTGGAAAAATTCTCCATTTTTATATAATTTTTTCTAATACATACAGGTCTTGGGCCAAATTTTGCCAAAATTGAAAAGGAGAGAATTCTCCATTTTTATACTTTTTTCTGATGTATATATATGTACTTATGTCACGTAGAAAGTTTAAGCTGATTCCAATAAGATTGAATTTTTTATGAATTTTTTAAATAGCTAAAAAATCAGGTCAAAGTCCCTGTACTATAGTACATGGTCTTGGGTCAAATTTCGCCAAAATTGAAAAGAAGAAAATTCTTCATTTTTATAACCTTTCCTGATGCATATACATGTACTTATGTTGCGTAAAAAGTTTGAGCTAATTTCAATCAAGATTGAATTTTTTATGAATTTTTTAAATAACTAAAAAATGAGGTCAAAGTCCCTGTACTATAGTACATGGTCTCGGGTCAAACTTCGCCAAAATTGAAAAGGAGAGAATTCTCCATTTTAATACTTTTTTCTGATGTATATATATGTACTTATGTCACGTAGAAAGTTTAAGCTGATTTCAATCAAGATTGAATTTTTTTATGAATTTTTAAAATTGCTCAAAAATATCCACCATGCTCTCGACCATGCTCATGCATGCATCAACAACGAATGCAAATGGATTATTATTATACCAAAAATTAAAACAAAATATTAAATAAATAGATAAATCCTTAAACTTTTACACATGCTGCAGTACCTTAAATTGTCTCTGTAACCATCTGGAGGATGATGAAGATTTCCCTTTGACCATGCCTAATAAAAACTAAAGCTCATAAAAATTTTATCAAAAAATTTGAGGCAGCGAGGCGTGGCCTTGGTATAAAAATATGAGTAAAATGGAGAGTGGAAAAGTGAAGAATCCAGCAGCAGATGCAGCGAAAAGGGATGAAGCAATTAGAAGGGAGATAGTTAAAGAAGTGATAAGAAGAAGATATGGGAAAAGGAACACTGTGGTTGGCTTAGGACTGGCTGCCGGTGTCCTAGGGATATATGCCTACTCTATGTTTGCTGTCAAACAAGAAAACTTTCTGGACGAAGAATTCGACAAACCAGGTGCCTCTAAAGGCTCTTGATATTAATAATTATGTAGAACAATAATGAAAAAAATTATAAAAATTAGATTTTATAAATCAACAATAATTTAATTAATAAAGGGGCGGGCTCGTATTTTGACCACACCCTTTTAAAGTCCTGCATCATGAATAGAGGTCCATCTCCTCCTGTTTCTGGGACTCCTTTCTTCAATTTACTAATATATTCACTTATGATGATAGTCCTACCAATTGGAGGTTTCTTTTCATCTAAATATTTCATTTTTGAAGGTATTAAAATTATTTATTTTAATATATAATTTATTTTATTTTTAAAACTTAATAATTTGCAAACTTCTAATTATTAAGAAGTTGATTGTGCAAATTCCTTTGCAAAAATAACACAGTAGCCACAAGTCTCCAATTGCCACCCTATTGTAATGGCTGCCTCATTGCTCATAATAATTTCTCTGTGACAATAGTTTCAATGGCCACTTGTGTTTGCATGTGTGAACAATCCTCCCATTCAACAGATACAATAATAAGAGGTTGTAATAGGTGCACGTGTGCACACTAGCTACTATTATATGCACCTGCTGCAATCATTCTATTGCTCATTTCTCTGTAGTATTGTTGGGATATTCTGATGGTTCTGTTGGTGCTGCCATTGTTGCAGTCATTCTAGTACACATTGTCATTGGGCTGTATGTGTATGCTGCTTGGAAAGAAGGCCCAACAAAGACGGATTAATTTTTTTTCTATTGCTTTATAATTATTAACAATTTAAATAAACTATACCAAAAATTTCAGAAATGAATCAATGATAAACCAAGGAAAAGATGGCGAGTTTTCAAATAGCTCAAAAATTTACCAGCCAAAAGGAAGAGGGTTATAGTGATATAGATGTAGCTAAAATAATAGTTTGTGAACAAGTGATTTTATTACTAGTCTATTAGCTGATACTTGTCCTCATCAATAGGATAAATCTGATTATTCTCCAACAATAACAGCAAACTGTCTTGCAGTCTGTTACGTGTAATATATTGCTTGATTTCTGTATCTGAAAGCTCTTGGATCAACTGCTCCACTGTCATACTAGGATCAGACAAACCTATTATAAAATTTATGTTCCATAATAATTATGCACATTGAGCTAAGGATTAATGTCCTAGCCTACCTATGCATTTCTTAAATATTGAGAGTAAGACAGTAGAAATTCTAGCATCTGAACAAAACTGTTAATGAGTTAATAGAGGAATTATAGTCTAATGCAGTATTACTTCATAGTTTTCATTGGTTTGAGTCAAATAGCACTCTGTCACGAGGAGTGCTAATACTTCCTGTATGTCACATTCATCAGTGTTATCCATATTTTGACTGATCTAGTAAGATCTATAATGCATTAGTAGAAAATGCTTTACATACATACCAAACATTTCAGCTCCCTTTTCTGAAATGTTGTTTTAGTCTTGCTTAGCTCATTTAGAGTAGAAATGGTTTTATCTTTAATGTCAGTTCTTCTAAGCTTAGTCCTACTGAGAGGATTAAATGATATTCTAGCAGATCATAATAATGCTTTATACCTACTGTTCATAAAACGATGGAGGGAGAGTAAACGGCTTGTTATAAAGAGCCTTCTTTAACTCGATAGTTTGCAGCCAGTGAAGGATTTCGGCATTTGGATCCGTCTCTTTATCTAATATCAACACAAAAAATAATCAAATTTTATGAAGCAATGACACCCTTACACATGGTCATTATCCAGATATTCCTGTATCCTTTGAAATTGGATACTTTCCCAGTTACTCTCACTAGATCCCCAAGTGCTACTTGTGGTGCATCATGTACCTCTTCCCTCGTCCATTTACACTCAATGCATCCTGTACCATCATCAACTATAATAATATTAAAGGCCAGCAAGCATATAAGAACAAAGAAATGGGTTAATTACATGATACACAAAAACTACTAATGCTGCTAATGCATCGGTTATCCACTCTTGGTTAAATGCATACCATCATAAATAATGAATCTCTCTTTCAGAACTATTCCCCTGACATCTCCCATGATGCACACGCTACTGATAGGATGATTTGATATACAATAAATATCTAGAAAATCAAATCTAAAATTAATTTGATACAATTAGACTATTTTAATCTTGATTTTAATTATTCCACCTGCATAGTTTGGATATTCTTCAAGCTTTATTACATCAGAAATATTCAGTTTGACTCTTGCATGAAACACACAGTCCAGTCCCCAGAGATAGTGAGGTAGGGCTTCATCCTTGTGCTCCTTCTTTGCACCACTTTGCTGCAGCATGATTATAACCAAACGGCCATTTTGTAGGCGTGTCGAATTACATTTTAAGCACCGCCCACGAGATGGCAGCTATAGTAACAGTACAACAAATAATTTCTAATTTTGTAGGTGAACTATGATCACTATGTGCTGAGTCTTCCTGGCTGCATCTCTATTTTCTGATACTATTTTTTGCTAAGTTTCCAGATACCAGGACTGCTTTCATCATTTACTATTTGATCTAGATTAGGATGAAGGTGCTCTTTCTACTATTTGCTGGTATGTTGAACTTTTACTTATAAATGAACGACAATGCATGCTTTTATTTACACAGTCCTGACTCTCATTGAAATTAGTCAACAACAAAGTTAGTATTGTTACTATTGTATATATACTGTATGCTGCATTTTCACATTATGTTGAGGTCCTACATGTCCTACTGGAATGCAGTACAGGACCTGTGGTTCTCAATGCCCCCTGACATGTGAGAACAGAGATGACGACGTAGTATGCCCAGCAGTTTGTGTTTCTGGTTGTTTTTGTCCTTCTGGACAAGCTCTAGTAGATAATGACACATGCATTGACCCAGAAATGTGTCCCAACTCTACTGAAAGTGAGTATATTAGATGCATATGATATGAATTATAATATTTTTTACCATTGTCCAGCTCGTAACTGCACTGGTGGTATGGTTTTTAGGCTGTGTGGATCAGCATGCAATCTGAATGTCACCTGTGAGAATGTGGATGTGCCACGGACATGTGCAGCAGTTTGTGTCTCTGATTGTTTTTGTCCTACTGGCACTGCCCTACAAGATGATGTCTGCACTCGATGTCCCACGAGTAGCTGTGAGTTGCATAATTAATAATCATGCTTTAATAATTTCATTAATGCTTCTCTTGAATTTTTAGCATCTGCTGCAAGTGTATCAGGCCTCCTCATCTTCTCATTGTTGCTCCTTTACCTTCTAGTTTTAAATAACAACTAGCAACTAGATTAAGGCATTAAGTTGAGCGACAATATTATTTTACTTTATATGCCTTCCTTATTTGTGTGATAACTTAATTCTATTCAAGTTTGTTTTTATTTAATTATTTTAATAAAATAGATCTTTTGAGTTTTTTTGGTAGTCATTGATGTATTTGGTGACCTTGCTTAAGTTGCTTTTTTAGCTTGCAATTAATGATATGTCATGTTATATTTTTGCGTACGTGCAATGAACAGTTATTGCAAATGAGACACTAGAGCTACCCCCACTACCATCACCTTCCCTAATATCAACTACTCAATACTTCAATACATCAAGTGTAATTTTCTCCTCTGAACTACTTCAAGCAATGGAAATGCACAAAAAGGTGGGGCTGGTGTCCAAGGGCGTGGCTGCCGTGCTAGCCAAGTATACGGACGTGTGCAATCTGTTGACTCAGTCTCGGTGTCGGTGTCAAGAGAAATCTTGTAAATAAATCTGCCTTCCTTGGCTTTCTAATAGGGGATCCAGGTTTAGAATGAAGGTAAATATGATACAGATGGTTTAAAAGATGTTGAAGTTCCTTTTTTTGTAGGTTATATCTTCTACAGGTTAGCTTTCTTAGCCACAGTAGAGATGGAAAGTCTGTTATCAGTTTTAATATCTAAAAATGTCATTATGTAGTCTCTATCTATCTAAATGTAGTCTAAGTGTAGAGATAGAGAGTTTATACTTAGTTATAGTAGCAGCATATGAATACTTAGTAGTGTGCTTTCAAAAGGAACTGGCATACTATCATAATTGGAATTCCAAAGAAGTGTACTTTAATGGATCATAGTTATGCATCCAGTGCATTTTATAAGTTATACATGCACAACAGTATAGGCTATAGCCTTTAAGTTACGATTGGTGCACTGAATGTTAGTGTTTTTGATACCTATAGTATATTTTATGATAATTGATATGCAATCGATTCCATTGCACTCTGCAACTATTGCACAACTGATACGTCATAGCATTAGCTATTGATAGCTTGACCCTTAGAATCAGCTCATTTTTAGACCATTGTCCTCACTGAGTTGAATATCACTGCTTCATTGTATTATTATAACTTTCATTGCTTAATGAATTTGTTCTGTATTCCTTATGTAGTCTTGTTTCTCTCACTGGTAGCTGCTGTCATCAGCACTTCACAAGAAAGTAAGTATTATAACATTAACACACTGTTTTAGCACTGTAGCATATGCAACTAATGTATTGGTAGTAATTGTATTGAGCTTGTGTGAACAATTGAACATATGGGAAAGAGGAAGAGAGAGAGAAAATACCCATAGTTGCTCATGTACTTGTACCTGTAGTGGAGTACATTGTCATTTCCACTATCATTTTTGTTTTGTCTTGCGAGTTTATTTTGCTATTTTAAAATAAACTGCTTAGTTACAATATACACGTAGTACTTTTTGGACGATAAGGCAACACAAAACTGACTGATAGCGCTTGTTTATCATTATTACTGAAACTTTTTGAACTTGATGCATGAAATAATGCTGTGTTGAGTGTGTTCATATATTTCATACTGTAGGTTCTACACCAGCTCCCTCAGCTACTCCAGGTAATACAATAATCATACACTAACTCTCTCTTATTTTTGTTATTATTAATATTCAGTCCCTGCCTGTACCAATGGAAAGAGATACACAGAGTGTGGTACTGAGTGTCCATTGACATGTGAGAACAAAGACAAGAACATTGTATGCCCTGATGTGTGTGTTGCTGGCTGCTTCTGTCCTACTGGAATGGTTCTACATAATGGTGTCTGTGTCGAACCATCTCAATGCCCTAGCAACAGTGAGTGCTAACTTTTAGATTAAATTATTCATTAATTTTACATTGTGTATATAAAAATCAGCTCCTACATGTACCAATGGAAAAAGCTACACAGAGTGTGGTACTGAGTGCCCATTGACATGTGAGAATAAAGACAAGCACACTGGATGTGCTGATGTTTGTGTTGCTGGTTGCTTCTGTCCTACTGGAATGGTTCTACTCAATGATGCCTGTGTTGAACCATCTCAATGCCCTAGCAACAGTGAGTGCATGTTAATATTTGCTTACTTTTAGATTAAATTATTCATTTATATTCAGCTCCTACATGTACCAATGGAAAGAGATACACAGAGTGTGGTACTGAGTGCCCATTGACTTGTGAGAACAAAGACAAGAACATAATTTGTCCTTTGGTTTGTGTGGCTGGTTGCTTCTGTCCTACTGGAATGGTTCTACTCAATGACGCTTGTGTTGAGCCATCTCAATGTCCAGTCAGCAACAGTGAGTGTTAATAAGTGTTAACTGTTCCTTCCTTTGTCACTTACTAATAATACATTACTCTCTCTCTCTTTTCTCTTTTCTATAGCTACAACAACATCTACTCCAACTGGTAAGCAAATTATTTTATATTACTTTAATCCATTCATTATAATTTTGTTATGCAGTAGCTTCTACTATTAAGGCTCCATATGTTGAGCCCCCAATGAGTTGCCCAGCAATAGATAAGAGAGGTGCTTGCATAATAGAGGCAGCTTGTGCTGAGAATGCTGACACTACGTGTGACTCTGGGAAGCTCTGCTGCTCTAATGGCTGTGGTACAGTCTGTACTACTGGTCTGTTACCAAGCCCACTGTGTACTGCTGTTAAACTTAAAGCTACTAATAGTTCCAGTGGCCTATTGGGTGCATACATACCACAGTGTAAAGAGAATGGAGACTTTTCAGAGATACAGTGTCATGAAGGATATTGCTGGTGTGTTGATGTAAAGACTGGTAAAGCAACTACACAACCAGCAAGATCACACCCAGTCTGTAATGCAACAACTACTACTGCCGGTATGTTCATTTGTACATGTATATCAATGAGTTACTCAATCTTTATTGTTAATTAGTTACTTGCAAGTCTGGTGGTAATACCTATGCTGTTGGTGATAGTTTTAAAGCTACTGATGGTTGCAATACTTGGTAAGTCATAATAAAGCATTTACATTATACTTCAACTACTCATCTCATCTAGTCATTGTACTAGCACTGGAGTAGCTGCCTGTACTATGATGGCTTGCTGTAAGTTTTAATAATGATAAATGCATAAAATCAAGAGTAATTAATGTCTTTATGTCTAATAGTACCACCACATACCACTACATCTCCTCCAGCTATTACTGCTCCATACATTGATCCTCCATTAATGTGTCCCAATGTCACTGGTAATGTTGGATTATGTGCTATTGATTTAGCTTGTACTGGTACTACTAACCGCACATGTGACTCTGGTTCACTATGCTGCTTCAATGGCTGCAGTAGAGTGTGTACTACTGGTGTGACACCAAGCCCACTGTGCTCTGCTGTTAAACTTAAAGCTACTAATAGTTCCAGTGGCCTATTGGGTGCATATATACCACAGTGTAAAGAGAATGGAGACTTTTCAGAGATACAGTGTCATGAAGGATATTGCTGGTGTGTTGATGTAAAGACTGGTAAAGCAACCACACAACCAGCAAGATCACACCCAGTCTGTAATGCAACAACTACTACTGCCGGTATGTTCATTGTCAATGAGTTACTCAATCTTTATTGTTAATAATTAGTTACTTGCAAGTCTGGTGGTAATACCTATGCTGTTGGAGAGAGTTTTAAAGCTACTGATGGTTGCAATACTTGGTAAGTCATAATAAAGCATTTACATTATACTTCAACTACTCATCTCATCTAGTCATTGTACTAGTACTGGAGTAGCTGCCTGTACTATGATGGCTTGCTGTAAGTTTCAATATGATAAATGTACATACAATGAATGTCTTTATGTCTAATAGTACCACCACATACCACTACATCTCCTCCAGCTATTACTGCTCCATACATTGATCCTCCATTAATGTGTCCCAATGTCACTGGTAATGTTGGATTATGTGCTATTGATTTAGCTTGTACTGGTACTACTAACCGCACATGTGACTCTGGAAAACTCTGCTGCTCTAATGGCTGCAGTAGAGTGTGTACTACTGGTGTGACACCAAGCCCACTGTGCTCTGCTGTTAAACTCAAAGCTACTAATAGTTCCAGTGGCCTATTGGGTGCATACATACCACAGTGTAAAGAGAATGGAGACTTTTCAGAGATACAGTGTCATGAAGGATATTGCTGGTGTGTTGATGTAAAGACTGGTAAAGCAACCACACAACCAGCAAGATCACACCCAGTCTGTAATGCAACAACTACTACTGCCAGTATGTACATTGTACATGTACATGTATATCAATGAGTTACTAAATCTTTATTTTTAATTAGTTACTTGCAAGTCTGGTGGTAATACCTATGCTGTTGGTGATAGTTTTAAAGCTACTGATGGTTGCAATACTTGGTAAGTCGTAATAAAACATTTACATTATATTTCAACTATTCATCTCATGTAGTCATTGTACCAGTACTGGAGTAGCTGCCTGTACTATGATGGCTTGCTGTAAGTTATAATTTGAATACAATCTATACTGTATCTTAATGTCTAATAGTACCACCACATACCACTACATCTCCTCCAGCTATTACTGCTCCATACATTGATCCTCCATTAATGTGTCCCAATGTCACTGGTAATGCTGGAATATGTTCTATTGATCCAGCTTGTACTGGTACTACTAACCGCACATGTGACTCTGGTTCACTATGCTGCTCTAATGGCTGCAGTAGAGTATGTACTACTGGTGTGACACCAAGCCCACTGTGCTCTGCTGTTAAACTCAAAGCTACTAATAGTTCCAGTGGCCTATTGGGTGCATACATACCACAGTGTAAAGAGAATGGAGACTTTTCAGAGATACAGTGTCATGAAGGATATTGCTGGTGTGTTGATGTAAAGACTGGTAAAGCAACCACACAACCAGCAAGATCAAAGCCAGTCTGTCATTCCACTACTACTACTGGTATGTATGTGACCTCTTTGTTCTTTTAATGTGACCTCTTTTGTTCTTTTAATTACTGTGTTTTATATTTTGTCTTTAGATTCCTCTGATTCAACATCTTCACTACCTGGTTAGTCATAAACCCACATAGCCCTCTCTCTTTCACACATTGTCCACAATATTTATATTAAAAAAATATTCTATCTCCTATTTTTTGTCCTCCATTCTATCCCTATTTTCTTTTTCTTTCTCTCATACAGACTATTGTAAGCTCTCTCCTGTTGTTGGGAACTGCAGAGGCAGTATCCCGTCCTATTTCTATAACTCAACCTCATCAAAATGCGAGAGTTTCACATACGGTGGATGTGGTGGCAATGATAACAGGTTCAGCACTCAACTGGCCTGTCTGGAAGCATGTGGTGAGTAACCTTTACATACCCTTCTAAATATACATGTACATGTACATGCAATGTATTAACCTGAAAAACTCAACCTAAAAGATGTATAGTACATGTATATGTACATCTCATAAGAGCATTATTATTATTATTATTATTATTATTATTATTATTATTATTATTATTCCTGTAGCTGGTGTTGTAGTAGAGCTACCCTCAGTACCAGCCAACCTCTCTCACGTTGACATGTGTCCAACTCCTGATCCATCCCAGTCAGTCGTTGGAGCTTGCGAAGAAGAATGTTCCGCCGATTCCTCTTGCGAAGAAACAGAGAAGTGTTGCTCCAATGGATGTGGTCATTCCTGCACGACCTCAACCTCCATACCTTACTATAAGCCTCCGATGAGTTGTCCTCCCATTAATCCTATTCTTGGGGTTTTCTGCTCCATTGATTTTGGTTGTAAGAGTCACGCCGTCTGCCAAGAGGACGAGTTATGCTGTCCGACTGGCTGTGGGTCTATGTGTATGAAAGGAGTCAAGCCTACACCTCTTTGCCCTGCAGTTGTGAATAGCACACAGAGCACAAATGTATGTACATGTACATTTTAATGTAGCACTTTAGATGATCTGACTCTTTTGTTTTTATTTTATTTGTCATTTTTATTTGTTGTTTTAGGGCCTGCTTATAGGTGCTTATACACCACAGTGTGATGCTAAAGGCGATTTCAGCAGTGTACAGTGTCATGGGTCTACTGGTATGTGCTGGTGTGTG
The DNA here is from genome assembly GCF_000090795.2 of Amphimedon queenslandica. NCBI lineage: Eukaryota > Metazoa > Porifera > Demospongiae > Haplosclerida > Niphatidae > Amphimedon > Amphimedon queenslandica. The sequence goes on along the minus strand of NW_003546272.1, from coordinate 320,803 downwards.
AACACAACCACTGGGAAGCCAACATCATCACCTGTCATGCACCAGCAGCCAGAATGTGACGTTGAAGGACTCAATTGTAACGTAAGTGACTAAGTGTAATATTTACACAATTTATGTCATCATTAAGCATGCAGAGGTACATGTACAATGTACATGTGCTTTTATTTTATTAAAAATAGCATTTACATTTTATTATTTAATTATAACTTTTTAGGGTATAATGTGTGACTGGCCCAACTGTGGTGATGGCATTAAACCAATCAGTGATGACAAGCACTGCTGCCCTTACTGTCCACCTCGTAAGATGTTAAAAATAATAATAATAAAAATTACTTATTGTTATTATGTTTATTTTTGTTACCATTGTTGTTTTCATTATTATGCTTGTTGTTATTATTATTTTATTTTGTTTAATATGCTTGTTGTTATTATTATTATTTTTTTTTATTCTGTTAGCTTCTAGTACTTCTTGTACTATCAATGGTGTTTCTCATCCTAATAATAGCACATTCACTGCTCCTGATGGTTGTAACACATGGTAAGGCCGATCAACACTATTACGTGCAAATTACTGCAAAAATGTATGCATCCTATATCTTATTGATTTTTATTATTTTTTTAGTCATTGCACTAATGGTGTAACTGGTTGTACAAGAATGTTATGTCGTAAGTTTTTCATTTAAATCATTGCACAGTATCACGTGTATCTCTCTATCTCTCCAGCCCCCTGTGTAGTTGATGGTGTTAGTCATGCTAGTGGTTCATCCTTCACTGCCCCTGATGGTTGCAATACTTGGTAAGGACACGATATACTCAATATTATCAATTTACCTCATCTTGCAGTACTTGCTATAATGGAATGGCTGCCTGTACTGAGATGGCTTGTCGTAAGTTTTTCATTATTATTTTTTTAAACTTTATTTTTGTTGTCTTAAAAAGCTCCTTGTAATGTCGGTGGTAAGAATTATGCAAGTGGGACTAATTTTAAAGCTCCTGATGGTTGTAACACATGGTGAATTTGAGCATTAAAAAAGCATGATTTATTTTCTTTCTCTCTTCCTCTCTCTAGTTTCTGTTCCAATGGTATTGCTGTGTGTACAGAGAAAGCTTGCTGTGAGTTTTCACATTAGATATACATGTACATGTGCAACATGTAATTTCACACAATTAAAAAATCACAATTTTAAAATGCACATCATAATGTTTGTTTAAACAAGGCCATATTTATTATGTCAGTCATTTTTTATTTCCTATTGCAGTGCCTGTCTGTTCTGCTGGTAATATGAGCATACCTGAAGGTCGCACAATCAATGATGGTTGCTCTGTTTGGTATGCGATTACCTTTTATATCATTTATTCTCATTATTCTTTCTCTCTCATAGCTCTTGCAAAGACCTTAAGATCACTTGCACTAAATCTAAATCTTGTCATAATCCTATCACTAAAGTGTAAGATTGTACAGTGACTCGATAAATGTGCTTCAAATCTATTTCTTTCTCTTTGTTCTTTAGTTTGAATGTCACAATGAGGTTCACTGGTGATTACGATAGTCTTACAGCCAACCCAAGCTCCTTCAAGCTAATGATAAAGGAGAGTCTTGTGGCTAAGTACGCCTCTAAGACCGGCTTACAGAAGTCACAGATAAAAGCCATTTACCTCTCAAGAGGAAGTGTCATCATTACTGTCACTCTGAAGGATGGATCTGATAGTGCCAATGTCACTCATCTCCTCATACAAATGGAACAAGATGTTAGTCTGTGTATTGATAAATATATCACATCAATCTCTCTCTCTCTCTCTTCCCCTATATAGTACAAGAACAAGACACTAGTTATAATATATCAGAACACTACTCTAACACCAACTGGTGACTTCCATTACAGTCAGTCTGGCTCTACAAGTGAGCTTGATAACAATGGAGGAGACAAGGAGTCTGATGATGATGGAGGCATGTTCTTCTGGATATATGTGTCTGCTGCTGGCCTCTTGTTTGTTGTTCTCATTGTATTAGCAGTTCTTACCATTGTAAGTGGAGTGTGTGTGTGTGTGTAGGAAAGAAGGAGGAAAATGGAGTCACTTGTTTTGTTTGTAGTTTGCTTTCAAGAAGAAAAATCAACACCAATTCCGACACCATCGTCTGCCAATGGCTGACGTACATGTAAGTTAATGAATGTATTACAGTAATTAATGCATGTATACCCATCTCTATTATATGCATGTACATTGTACATGTACACGACTGGTTTGTACAAATGTTGTGATACTAAGTTGGCAAGTCAAACATTGAAAGTTTGATGTGCTAGCCAAATCATCACTATTGTCATCATACAACTGTAACTAAAATGTGTAATGTATTAATAAAAGGTTTCTTTTTCTTGTAGAATGATGAAGTTTCTTTTGTAAAGGGTTACAAGCCCATGACCATTCAAATGGAAACGATATAACCAAGCAAAGCTGGCTGCTGTAATACTGCTGCTTTACTAAACTGAACCCCATAACATTATTATATTGTGTTGTGTGTTTTTATATTGCAATCTCTTCTGTATTATATCACTATCTATATCTATTGTAGTGCTCATTATTATTTTTCTAGTAGTTGCTACTTGTTGTTTCAAAAAAAAAACAAGTTTCAAAATCATACATGAAGGAGAGGATAGCATTATAGCTGTGTTGCACTGATTGATGAAAATTATTTATAAGCCCATTTCATTATTAGCAATTGATGTACGGTACCATCTCAAAGTTGAACTGACAAACCTGCAGCGGATATGTTATCCCCAGCCCCTGCAGTCTTATAGACAGCAGTACAGACTATGTTAGGAGCCACACAGATCTTCATAGGTCCTTCGAACCAACAGGAAACCGGTTCCTCCTCAGTCAGTAGCACTCGGGTGCTTCCAGGCTGAGTGCTCACCGAGAAAGACTCGTCCATAATGAGTTTAGCGCTCTCAAGGTTTACTTCGTGCGATGAGCAAACGTGACGATTGGCCATCAGAGAGGCTTTAGCAGTTGCTGTTCTGGTATGGACCCAGCCCGAGTCCTTGAGTGTAAATATAGCTTGATAGGCCAGTGTGTGAATGTGTAATCGAGTTAATTGCCGATACGAAGAAAAGGAGAGATTTCTTTTTCTAGTCTCTAGCATTGATAGTATTTCACGACCTTCATCTAGCGATGCAGCTACCCTTGGATTGAAATCAGCCACTAGTTTGATGCTACCAGCCTTAAGGAGCGAATAAAGATTGGCCAGCTCTTGCTCGTTCATGCCCATGGAGTCGGCATATGGTATCACATACTCCAATAATTCTTTTAAGAATCCTTCATCGGTGAATGAAGCCATTTCAAAATGAATTTTAGTGCTCCTAGGCAGAGACTCTAATAACTTTCCTAGCTCTCTTAGTCTCTCTGTCCGTATCTTTGGATCGTAATAGAAATTGTCCATCATTTGGAGTCCACCGATTATAACCAAGTCTGGCTTAAAGTCTATAACGGCTCTGGCAAACCCATTTAAAGACTCGAGCATCATGTTTGAATAGTCATTGTGGAGGATGAACCTGTTAGCCCTGGGGCTCTTGTACTTGCCCCAGACCGACTCATATCCAAACTCCATTATTAGGTGAACGTCCTCCTTCATGTTGTTCGTACCAGTGTCTGTGGATAGTTTGATGGAGGGATGGATGCTTTTTGCTGTCTTGGGTCTCATTAAGGCGGCTAAGAGTACCTCCCATCCTTCCATTGCTAGTCTCTGTGATATGACTGGGGCATTCCCACCGACTGCCCAGTGCGACTCATTGAGCCTATGAGTAGTGGTTGATACAAGAGCATTAAAGAAAGTACTGTCATTTGAGAACCGCCTACATAAAATTAAAAAGAATAATTTTTACCACAATAATAATTATTACAGAATAAAATAGACACAGTAAGGGATAAAGGTGCAAAAGTAACAGATAAATATTTTCCGAGTTATGAGTATTTTTAAAATGAGCCAATTTAAAAAAAAGCCAAGGCTATAGCCCATGTTTTTTTTCCAAAAAATGGCTCCAAAATCACCCCCAATTTTTATTACATTTTCTGATGCATATTGATGTCCTTATGCTGTGTAGAAAGTTTGAGCCGCTTCCGACTTTAATTTTTTGAGTTATGCTCATCTGAAAAAATGGGCCAAAATCTGAAAAATATCCTGTACTATAGCCCATGGTTTTTTTCCAAAAAATGGCTCCAAAATCACCCCCAATTTTTATTACATTTTCTGATGCATATTGATGTCCTTATGCTATGTAGAAAGTTTGAGCTGATTCCGACTTCAATTTTTTGAGTTATGCTCATCTGAAAAAATGGGCCAAAATCTGAAAAATATCCTGTACTATAGCCCATGGTTTTTTCCAAAAAATGGCTCCAAAATCACCCCCAATTTTTATTACATTTTCTGATGCATATTGATGTCCTTATGCTATGTAGAAAGTTTGAACTGATTCCAACTTCAATTTTTCGAGTTATGCTCATTTGAAAAAAATGGGCCAAAATCTGAAAAATACCCTGTACTATAGCCCATGGTTTTTTCCAAAAAATGGCTCCAAAATGACCCCCAATTTTTACTACATTTTCTGATATATATTGATGCCCTTATGCTATGTAGAAGGTTTGAACTGATTCCGACAAATATTTCCCGAGTTACGAGCATTTATAAACTCCGTAGTGGCATAGGACAAATGTCAAGGTTTTATTTATAAGGTTACCTAAAAAAACTTAATTTCCATTATGTAGTACAGGAACATTGATATCAGAGGTTGTAGCAAAAAGAGTGTGTATTGCACAGTTTGTTTTAGTACTAAATAATGTAGTTTGGACCCGCCTCTTCACTGCATGGGAGTGGCGTGTAAAGAAGAGGCAGGACAGACTAGTACTAATAATCCAATATAATGATTCTCTGCATGCAAAAAATTCTCAAACTCCTTACTCTGCAGCTGCTCCGCTCTCAAAGAAGTATGCAAATATCTTAGCCAAATCATCACCATTCGAGACTACATCATAATGCTCAGGAGTCACCGGTGGAGATATCCCTGAGGCTTCAAGGAGTTTTACTCCATCAGTCACCAGGTCCCAACATGATCCAAAGCCTACAGCCACTCTCCTTCCATTATCGACCAAGTAACGTCCCTCTTGGTACAGCAAACCGGTCAATACTTTCTGAAGATCCCCTTTAAATGATACTTTCATATATGGCAGGGTAGCTAGTAATATAAGGAGGACAGTAGAAGCTACTGCTTTAGAAACAGAGGCCATTGTGCGATTGTTTGTAAATTTTAATTAATAACTGTGTCACGTGATCTAGCCCATACCATACCACTCCCATTTCAACGTGTTAGCATAATGTAGTCTATAATATCTATGGTGTTAGCTTAGCTAGATTTAGTAGTACCCTAGTGTTATTGTGAAGGGAATTGCTGTAATAACACTATAACAAGAGTAAATTAGCTTGTAATGCAGTTTAGTTTGTAAAATCTGAATACCAAGAATGCTTAAATGTAGTCTATTAGTTTATATACTAGATTTGCAAACAGTTCCAGACAATGGCCGTGAATTCTTTGAGTACAGGGCCAGGGGTAGGAGGACATCACTAGTGTTATGGTGTGAATTGTATTGTTTTCCATATATAGATTTAGTTGTGGGCTTGTGGTTGCTGTCATGGTAAGCTGTTGTAGGGCTAGTCTGGAAACCAGATGTTACCAAAATTTAGTTTCATCATGATTAGAATAATAACAAAAGATAACTACAACAACATTATGACTACGATATTACAATTATAACTTAAATCAAGGCCATGTATAAATGTAATCAAAGCATGCATGGAATAGCTGGGTTCAACATCCATATATGCAGCAAAGAATCAGCCATACAAATATCCAAATTGGACAAAAGAAGGTGATGATGCAGTGCAGGACGTGATTGGGACTGTCATCCTTTCTCACCACCACGGTTTGCTGATAGTGAAAAGAAAAAAATTAACGATCTAGATCTAATTGTATAAACTCTTACTGAAGGTGGTTGCTGCTGAACAACAACAACATTATTAGACGCCTGCTGCTGCTGTGGGACTGGGCCAGAGGGTCCTTGCTGATATCCACCGTAGCCAGGAGGAGGAGGCTGGTATCCTTGCTGCTGTGGAGGATAGCCTGGCTGTGGGGCATAGCCTGGCGGTGGGGCATAGCCTTGCTGAGGAGGATAGTCATATCCTTGCTGCTCTGGTGGATATCCTGACATATCTAAATCTCGACTTGCTCTAGAGTTGCTGTTGCTCTAATTGCACGTGACGTATCGTATGGGTTAATTGGGGCGAGCATGGGCGAGCCCACTAAGACAAGCAGAGTTTGTATGTATGTATGTCTGTATAGTGGGTTTCAGTTGAGTTTGACAGGTGAAACATCCTTATAACTTTTTTTTTATTAATGCTAGCAACTTAAAACTTGGTATGGTTGCATAACGGGTTCTTCCGCATATCTGGATTGATTTTGGAGTCTCTGGGTACTCTGGAAGGTTCTCAACGGGTTCTTCCGGTCTTCATCAAAGAAGCCGCCATGATGTTGCATTGCGTGTTATGCTCGTGAATATAATTTGCATCTCATTACATTTGTTAACAATCATGTTTTATTTGTTTAAAAATAATATAAAGCAAAAGGAACACCCCCAGACTAAAGGATTATTCACTAGAAGGTCTTGCACTCCAGAAAGAAGCCTCAGCTTGTCTGCTTTACTTCTCCAATCCTTCATAACTGCTGTCACTTTTTACCGCTCCAAAAATCCCTTGTTGGGCGAAGCCCACTAGTTCGAGTAGAGTATGTTTGTTTGTTTGTTTGTACACGTACGTCACCCCTATTTATCCGTATGAAAAATTTTCCTATTTTAATAACCTAATCTTAATCTTCTTTGAAAACGGGTGTGGTCACAGTGAAATAAAATGGTGCCAGCTATCAATTCTTCATTGTTCTCAGTTCATGTTCTTGACCTTACAAGTTACAAGTCACTCACTTGAGTCAGCAAGAATGCAAGAGAAGTCTCTACTACTTTCCAAATACAGCAAGGAAGATTAAGAAGGCAGATATGCGACAGTTGTGAGCTTGTAAAGCCTCCACAACTACTGACAACCTATGACTGCAGTTACTGTCTCTGGCTTCCAACACAACTTTTTTGCTGCAGAATGTGATAAACTGATAAAGAAAATTTGTATTTCCAAGCATGATAACTTCATTACAAACTACTGTATTTACTCATGTACATGTACAATAATGTAGCTCTATACCATATAACCTTTAAAATATAGCGTGGCTAGGGGGCTGAGCCCCTTAATGTTTTACATTCGTCTAGTAATCTTGCATTTCTTGCCTCTTTTTGAAGTGATAACAAAGACAAAGATCCTGCAGGTAATATGTAGAGGAAATAGCGCCCAAAACAAGAGACTCAAGGAGTTAGTGGAAGAAAAAGAGAGCACATTGTAGTTTCAGCCATTTTATTTGCATGTGTGGGCGGGGATACACATGACGTTTTGATGATGAAAACTTCCTGTCAAACTCAACTAACTGCACTGAAACCGACTATACACGTACGTATTCCGTATCTCCTCTATATATCCATGATAGCACATGCATTAGCAATGCAATAAATTCTAAATTTCAATATTTCCATTGAAAGTGGGAGTGGCCGCAGTAAAATAAAATGGCGATAAACACACGGGAAGAAATCATGAGCTTTCTAGCAACAAGATAGGGCAAACACAGCGTTCAAAGACTTCTCTAACAGTTTAAGAAGGGGAAAGATGCAATAAAGTAACTATGAAACTCCTTTTTGTTGACATAATAGCATAAGTAAACTGTAAAAGTCAAGCAAATGTCAGTTTCTGACTGACTTGACTAAACTGGTAATCTTTCTACTGTATTTTACATCAGATGTAGAATACAGTAGAAAGATTGCCAGTTGCTTTAACTTTAAGAGCTTTTTACACTGACTTGCAAATGCCATCAGTCTTTTACACTGACTTGCAAATGCCATCAGTCTTTTACACTGACTTGCAAATGCCATCAGTCTGATGGTATTTGCAAGTCAGTGTAAAAAGACTGGTGGCATTTGCAAGTCAGTGTAAAAAGCTCTTTAAGTTAAAGCAACAGGCTCTTTTAGACAACGAAGATTTTTAAGTCATTTTATTTCAAAAGCCTCATTATAGAATATAAGCTGCAATCAATAAAGAGAGTAAGCTAAATTCAACCATAGACACTTTATGATTCAACCATAAAGGTAAAAGTTGATCCAGTGACACAACTACATGTAATAACTTGGTTTTGTTCATTTTTGTCATTGACAACTTGAAATGAAGTATTAAAATTGTAATAGCTTATTATTTTCCCATAAATTCACAAAGCTCGCTCGTGCTCGCCCCATAATGTTTTTAACATCGTCCTAGTTAAAATTTATAGATTAGCTTTAGGCCTATTAACTATTAGATTAATTATTATTCTCGATTAATTTCAGCATAGATACTACCGTGCTTTGCAGGTTGCTTGACCCAATTTTCTTACTTCCTGCTCACGTGACATGTATTATTAGTATGGGGAAAGTCACGTGATTACGAGTTTGCAAGGTCAAGCAACCTGCAAAGCACGGTACATACACACATGGATATGAAACAGGATGCGCTCGATCCTTGGCGCCGGAAGTGATGTATCGTGACGTTTACACTACACGTGTATAAGCATGGCACAAGCAAGATAGTGAAGAAATCCAGTTGAATTACTTACTAAAGCTCAGTTCTACAACTATAGAAGAGTTACAATCAATATTCTAGTTCTAAAAAGTGAAGATCTACTATTAAAAGAAAGAATGCACTGTGCTAAGTACTACAAAAATTATTATTAAAATTATCACTATATATAAATGATTATTCTATTCTTCAG
>NW_003546272.1:308027-311854 GCF_000090795.2 Amphimedon queenslandica | reverse complement strand
AAAGAGTTAATTGGATACCAACTTCCTGTTTCATATCCATGTGTTTATGTAGTATCTATGATTTCAGGAGACGTAGATAGGCGGAGTATTGGCAACAATAATGGCATGGCGTGCCAAAATCCATGGATGTTTTTTGACACATTTATGCAGCCGGCTCCACAAATTCACCATAGTGCATTTATTATTATTATTATTATTATTATTATTACTTTACAACACACAACAACAGAAGATAAGAGTAATCATATAGTCTTAGTTATACAGAAAACATAGGAAGTGTTGAATAGGACTAGCTACAACTTGTGTAGTAGCCTTGAAATAGAGAGAACAGGAAAAAAACACACAATTTAATAACCAACTTGCAAAAATACACTATTAGTATTTATATATATACAGTTAAATATGTGTCTACACTAAAACTACGCTAAAGCCTAATATGGCATCAAACCAGCCACATAGACTAAATGATAGCTCAGTAAAAATTGCTAGGTGCAATTTTAACATCCATAAACGCAGCAAAGAATAATCCACACAAATATCCAAATTGGACAAAAGAAAGTAATGATGCAGTGTAGGATGTGATTGGGACGGTCATCTTTTTTCACCACTACAGTCTGTTGCAAGTGAAAAGAAATAATAACTATTAGTGACACATAAGTAATCTGTTCTTACTGCAGATGGCTGCTGTTGAACTGTTACATTAACATTAGTTGACTGCTGCTGCTGTACTTGGGGAGGAGGTTGGTACCCTTGTTGTGGAGCGGGATAACCTTGCTGTGGAGCGGGATAACCTTGCTGAGGAGGGTACCCTTGCTGTGGAGGATAACCTTGCTGAGGAGGATAGCTTGGCGGGTAGTCAGCTGGCGGATATCCAGGGAATCCTTGCTGTTGTGGATCTTCAGACATATTTTGTTCAACAATCAAATTCGCTTCAATTCAACACAAAGCAGCGCCGCACGCACGTACCATAGATAATAGAGTATAAAGGGATTGTAACTGCGTGGGCGGTAGTTATCACCGTATAGATTCTAATTTTCCGCATTCAATAACTAGTAACTACACAGCCAAGAGCATGCAAGAGTTAGCATGTATCATCCTGACAAGTCATCATTGTGATTCATGGTCGCATTCGTGTTTGTTTCGAACAGATTTGCATCAGAAGTGATTCAGTATGCCGTAACCTTATGATTCATGTATGGGTAACAAGATGATACAGCAATGCTTGATTCATGCTGTTCATGTATCAACTCTGACAACAAACATGATACTAGTATTTAAATTAATCAGATTATAATAGAAAGGGTTATCAATGCTGATTAACACAATAGCATGAATGATCAATGTCACCAAAATCAAGTGATAAATGGAAAAATTAAAAAAATGTACATAGTCTAAACAGTACACAGCCAAGAGTTCACAGGTATGATATAAGACACTGCCCAAAATCAATGAATCGAGCCTGATTACAGTATTGATACAGTCTGACAGGTATCATTGCTGAATCATACATGTTGCTCTGGCTGAACCAGTATGAATTCCAGCATGATTGTATCAAGGCTGATAGATTCAGCTATGCTCTATGCCATATTAGCTGCCCAACATCCATGATTCAGGATGCATTAGGCCGGATCAGGACTGACATCATTCATGAATCAATCACAAACTCTTGGCTGTGTATGTGATGAACTGATGATTAATCATAAAGATCAGGATATCCATCATCATCATCATCAGGTATAACCATATTATCATTATCCTCTGGTGGTAGTGGCTCATTATCGCCCTGAGAAGTTGCCATCTCATCACTATCTCCATCCACATAACTACATTTCTCATCCTCTGCAATCCATTCCTGCCACTTACTGGGAGCTATAGATTTGCTAGAAGCAAATCCACAAGTTTCATTGACCCATTTTTTGAAGCAGCCAAATAGATTCTTTTCAGATTTAGCAGAAGGATGTTCTCTAACATACTTTCTCTAGCAAAGGTTATAATAATTAAAAATACATATGCATAATTAATATAAGATGCAGTGTGCATACTTACCAATAACACCAAATTTTGATAATAATGATTAAATGAGTCAGAATAAGATGCTTTCATATATCCAATAATCAGTTCAGCTAATGCCTTAGTGTTTTGGTCCTTGTACTTCCCAGTTGGTTGTAAGACCTATATTATGTGATATTATGATAAAAACTGTGGCTCTTACCCGTCTTCTTTCCTCACTCCTAAATGTAGCTAATAATCCATTGACATACTTTAGAGCTGCAGTGTACTTATATTTATACTTCTTATCACTTCGAAGAACAGAATTAACCAATTTCTAATAAATCGTAAAATAAAGTTAATAATACAAATTTCATACTCACATTAACTTCCTCATCACTGGGTTTTCTAAAAAGAGAGCAGCAGTACAAGTCAGCAATACCTCATCTCAATGGTGCCTATTCATCACAACAATTATGAACAATATATCAAAATGCCACAACTGTTATACTACACTGAATTAAAAGGGCTTAGCAGTCATTGCAATTACTGACGTACACACATTATAACTTGAAAAGGCAAGAGTTATAACATTGTATAATGCATTATACACTAAATTACCCCTTAAAATATACATAACAGAAAGAGGTAGGCATTACAGCACAGGCTAACCACAAAGCCACATAGGCATGCAAGTAACCATGTATAATAAAAATATTCAGAGCTAAACCTGATAGTGTGTTTTCTTAATATTGAAAGTACTTTCTCCATACATAGTCATTAGTTTCATGAATTCTTGCTGAGCCTCGTGCAAAGAACTGAAAGAAGAACAAGTACCTTCAAGAGTTGTCACTTTATTTTGAATGGCATCAATCTGCTTCTGTTGACCATGCACTGTCCTGGCAGTATAATCTAAAATTGGAAACAATATGTGTCCTTTTGCCTGCACAATTTCTGGACAACCATTTTGTTGAGCCATGATTAAAATTTGACACCTGACGGTACTATGGCAAGCCATTTGTGTCAAAAATACGTAATGCAAATGCCATACGTACGTAATAATGCAATAACCTCTACGTTATAATGCATGACCCCTGCGTTCTCAAAACCCATGCGTTCTCGGGACCCCTACGTCCTAATAACCCCTACGTTCTCATAACATATACGTCCTCAGAACCCCTACGCCCATGTATTCTTAGCTCAAAAATCTGAACCCCCAACGGGGCCCACTTGGGTGGGAATGGGAGGGGACACAATTTAATTGATCGATGGGTGTGGACAATACTGGACATTAGCCTGGTAAAATGGAGACTCAAGCTTGGGATGATTATTTTACCTCTGTGGAGCAGTTCCTTACAGAATATCAACGCCAATACAGTGTTTGTAACTCTCAGTACACCAGTTACGCTTTGGAGCAGCTCGTATTTCTTGAGAGTATTTGTCGCACTCTTATTACAGTAACTGTTATTGTCACAAGATTTTGCTGGAAATGCTGTGACACGATTATTGTCTGATTTACTAGCTAATATTTTGATACTGAGATCACATTGGCAATCATACTCTGATTCTGTCCTTCATCATGATAATGTCTATGTTCGTGTTCCAGGTTTGATACATAATGGTGTTCGCGGAAGACCTCGTTTCGATGTCCGTAAGGAAGAGATTGAGTACTTAAGATCACTCTCTTTCAGTTGGAATGAAATTGCTGCTTTAATTAATATTTCTAGATCTACTTTATACAGGTGTGTACATATAATTTTCAGCTGATTGCAAACGTAATGGTTAAACATAATAGTTAAGTGTTGATTTTTCTTCTCTGTTCTCCCGTCTGTCTCTTT
>NW_003546272.1:292853-307817 GCF_000090795.2 Amphimedon queenslandica | reverse complement strand
ACTATTTATAACCTAAGTACTCTCAAGAAATTCAAGCTGCTCCAAAGCGTAACTGGTGTACTGAGAGTTACAAATACCGTACTGGTGTTGACATTCTGTAAGGAACTGCTCCACAGAGGTAAAATAAGCATCCCAAGCTTGAGTCTCCATTTTAGTAATGTCCAGTATTGTCCACGCCCATCGATCAATTAAATTGTGTCCCCTCCCATTTCCACCCAAGTGGGCCCCGTTTGGGGGTTCAGATTTTTGAGCTAAGAATACATGGACGAGGATGTATATGTTATGAGAACGTAGGGGTTATTAGGACGTAGGTGTCCTCAGAACGTAGGGGTTATTAGGACGTAGGGGTCCTGAGAACGCAGGGGTTATTAGGACGTAGGGGTCCTCAGAACGCATGGGTTTTGAGAACGTAGGGGTCATGCATTATAACGTAGAGGTTATTGCATTATTACGTATGGTATTTGCATTACGTATTTTTGACACAAACCAGATGTTGCACATCTACTGGAATTTTCGTGTACTTGTATTTTGAAAAAAGCAGGTCGTGTATGTACTTGTATTCATCAGCAAATTTTCATGTATGTACATTTACTTATTGCTTCCCAAATTCGTCTATATTTTGGTGATTTTTCATTTACTTTTCATGTATCCTGTACTTAGATGTTGAGTTATTAAAAGGATAATATCTTTACTACCTTTTCTATTGCTGTTTTCATCATCTGCTATAGCTAGAAGGACTAAAAAGACCATCAAAGATCCTTGGTTAAGCAAACTCACTGCCATTTTGACTGCTACGTGGACACACCCTTTAATAATAATTAATAATAATAATTAATAAAGTAAAGAACTTTACAGTACTAACATAGAGAGAGAAGAAAAGAAAAACATTAAATTGAGGGCAGCAGGAGTTTGGAGTACTGAGGGTACATCAGTAATTAATACTGAGTACCAGAAATAAAAAATAAAACAATAATTTACACTATAACATACACATAAAGCATAGACACTATGCATAAAGTTACTAATGCAACAAAACAGTTACTTGACTTGTGAAGTGATACACTTGCTACAGGGGCAACAGAAGTGGTACGTACATAGATACTCAGAGCCTTTGAAAGTTTCTTCAAAGTAGGACCACATTAGGCGACGAAGATGGAATTTTGCTGTAGGAACAGAGTAACCAAGAAGATCGACCTACCTTGATATCTTATTCCAGAGTCTAGGGAGTCTTGTAAAGTAGAAGTGCCTTGAGGAGTTGGAACATGAGAATTGGTGTTGTAGCTTGATCCCACAGGAACGAGTTCCAGAGGTGGAGAAAGAAACAAACTGCAGTGTATCAAAAGCAGGGTTTGGTGCTTTCACTGATGACAGAAAGAAGGATATATCATTCACCTCAAAGTACATCATCAGAGGTAGGATCTGAAGAGATTGCAGCCTAGATTTGTAGTAGGAAAATCATGACTTCTGATTCCCGTGTGCTGATCGCCATTTTATTTGTTCCGGCCACTCCCACTTTTAATGAAATATTGAAATTTAGAATCTATTGCACTGCTAGGCATGTGCGGATATATAAAGGAGATACGGAATACGTACGCGTACAGACAGACATACATACATATAAACAAACTCTACTCATCTTAGTGGGCTTCGCCCAATTACAATGCAAAAGTCAAAGGAGAAGACGAGAGAAGAGCCAAATTTTGCCAGAGAATGACAGGTTTATAGGATTTCAAAAGAACATATCAATACCATTACTAGCCAGTTCACTAAAGCAATATGCTATACCTGTTACATGTGTTTCTTTCCTAGCTTAAATTTACTGTTTCGGAGAAAAAGGTACAGAAACCTTTTTCTATGCACGTACCCACACCTACACGTGATCAATAAGGGTGGGCCCACTAAAATTTACAGTTTTAAAGTAAATCTATAAAAATTTTGCACAAAAATTCAATTATAAGTTCCAGTCTTTATAATACTTGACACCAGGCAGTATACACAACATTTCGAAAAGAAGATTAGCTCCAGTCATTGCAGTAGTACCGGATTTATCAAATAAAGGATTAACCTGATGTATAAAAATAATCATCCAGTGTCCAATGGCTATATAGCTTACTTCAACAAGATCTGCCCCAACAATGTTCAAACCACAACAGCCTCGAACTATTTCTAGTGCTTGAATGATAGTCAAACCTCCAATTTCAGGAGTACCTGATTTAATAATTATTACAAAATCATAAGTAACTTATAGCCTATCTAACCTGTTCCAGGACAGTATGCTGGATCAATGCCATCAATATCAAATGTCAAATACACTGGTCTCTCAGGTCCTATTGAATCTCTAATGGAGTCCATCAGAGGAACGAGTGATTTGTGATAGCAATCTTTAGCAAATGTTGTATGAAAACCCTGCAGTGCAAAAGACAGCAAAATAATAGAGTAACCTGGGATAGACATTTTTAATGGTTTTCTCACTTCAATTAGCTCATAGACATAAGAGATGTAGTAAAATTGTAACATACTTGTTCCTTTGACCATTTAAAATCACTTGGACTGTAGCCATAAGCTCTTAGGCCAATTTGAAATGACATTTTAGGATCAAGAACACCATCCTCGACTGCACGTCTAAATGGCGTCCCATGTGCTATCTTTTCCCCAAACATTGTGTCCTGTGTATCAGAGTGTGCATCAACTTGGATCATAGCAACTGGACCATATTTCTCACCCATAGCACGGAGAGTACCAAGAGTAAGAGTGTGATCACCACCCAAGGCAAGCGGTATGCAGTTCTCTTTTAAAATATTTCCATAGAATTCTTTGATGTTATCAATAGTTTTCACAACATTGTAAGGATTAACAGGAACATCCCCGATATCAGCAACTTGCAGTGACTCAAAAGGGGCAGCACCTGTGGAGTAGTGAAACTGATTCATCATGTTTGACTCATTTCTTATCATTCTTGGTCCATGTCTAGTTCCTGATCTCCATGAGGTACCTTGATCCATTGGGATACCAACAAAACATGCATCCAATCCTTTAGCGTCTCCTTGCTGAAGGGGGAGTCGCATCATAGTGGCTATTCCTCCAAAACGAGGTAGCTGGTGTGGACTTGTGGGGACATTGTATGCTATTCCCCTTGTCCCTGAGGACAGTTTACTGAGTTTAGATGTTAGCCTCTTTGCAAGAGCAGTCATTTTGTAGGCGTTACAAGGAAGGTGTGACCATTGACGAAGCAGTTCCCGCGGAACCCCGCACCTAAGATTTAGCAAGATGTCGTCTAGATCTCTTTTATGCCTCTTAGTTGCTCTGCTCTCCCTCGTTTTCTTGTCCACAGCTATTAAAAATAGAGAGCCTTACAAATGTTCTCACGGGAGTCTACCAAAACATGAAGTAGACCTATAACCTGGATGATCTGTACAGTTCAATAGTTGCATTCATCTACAATAGATACCAAGAGTTCATCTTGCTGACAGTGATCCAATCACAAAACGATCTGTTACTGGCGAAAATTTCAATCAGAGATTCCGTATTTATGTTTCCTATGATGATAACTTTCAAACAGGAGGGTAAGAGTAGATGATCTATTGCTCATTTTCTAGAGTGTCTACTTATTTTATCTCTATTCCTCTCCTTTCTTTCCTTCCTATAGTTTAACTCCATTGGTACAGCAAAGCATAAGGGTATAGATCTCAGTGTACAAATATATCATCTTACATTATACTTCTTATTATAATTATAGACCATTATTAATAACATAACGTCATTTTATGAGTCTGTACTAACAGTACGAAGGACACCATCCCCTATACGTCTTGACCAGTAATTATTTTGTGTATGAAATACAAAATTATGTGAACGAGTGTATCCCTGTAGGGCTTGCACTGCTAACCTAGAAATATTAGTTCCTCCAGGCACTCCATTAAGGCCATGCTATTATCAATGTACTAATGTTACCAAGTGTCTCACTGCTACTATACCTCCTGAACATCTACTGGTAAAAACTATGATAAATATTTACATGCAGTATAAAGACTGAATGTTTGTCTTTGAAATAGCTCATGATAGCCTCATATACTAATCATGTCAATGTATTTTGTATATTTGTAGCGTTGTGCACAATGTTATGGTAGCTTGGACATTAGCAACTGTAATATAACAGGGACTGATGGACCAGGAGTCAGTAACACAGACTTTGTTCTCTATGTGACTGGAGTTGAAGAGAACTGTGGAGAGGGAACTATTGCTTATGCTACATCTTGTCAAATGGAGGACCAATATGATAGGTAATCATGGTTGCCAATAGTATTTTATGCGGTTCAGCATGCAGAACTAACCTCTGCCAATGTAGTAGAGATTAGTTCCACTACTACATTCTGTCATATTTGTATTTTTAGTAGTATTTCTATATTAACTGATTGATAGTGGCATATAGGTCTAGTAATAGCTGTTGTAATTAAATGTATTGATGCATCCATGTAGACCAATAGCTGGTGTTGCTAATTTCTGTCCATCGGTTGTCAATGTATTCAATGATACTGATTTTATTGAAGCTGTTGCTAAACATGAAATATTGCATGCTCTGGTAAGCACTCTTACTCTATTTATTTTGATAGTAAATCACAAATAATTATTAGGGTTTTTCTAGTAATCTTTTTCCATGGTTTCGTTTTGAAGATGGTAGCCCAAGAACTGAGAGAGACGCATTTGGTCGCCCATCAATTGTCAATGGGTAAGTGATTAGAATTATAATACATGTATACTGTTGATGTAGTAACTAGTAAGAAATTATATAAAGGAACAACAACCAATAATCTATTCAGTATTACTTAACATACATTGTAATGCTGTATAGTCAAATGGGTTATGTATATCACTACATCACTGTAGAGCTTATGTTGCTGATGAGAATACAGTGAAAGTAGTGAACTATACTAACTGGGAGACAAGGAATGGGCCAATAAATAAGACAGTTAGTCTTATGGTGACGCCCAATGTAGTGGTAAGATTAATAGTTATGATCATAATGATTAATAATGACGTATAATAGGATGTTGGTAGACGTCACTTCAATTGCAGTACACTAGAAGGAGTTCAATTAGAAGATCAAGGAGGACCAGCTACTATAGCAACACATTGGGAGAAAAGAGTGGTAGAGGTTAGATCTAATACCATGCTATTGTTATATCATATTTATTATACATAGAATGAAGCAATGACTGGTTACATTACAGTTAATCCAGTGTTTTCTAATTTCACATTTGCACTGCTGGAAGATAGTGGGTACGATAACTAGACCTGGTACATGTATATTAACATCATAAAAAAACTCAATTATAGTTGGTACAAAGTTGATCGTAGTAAAGCAAGTATTCTAGTTTGGGGTCGTGGTGATGGGTGTGGTTATACAGCCGGTTCATGTGGAGGGTACATTAGTTCTAAACAGCAACAGTAAGTATATTGATTATAATTAATGTATGTTAATAATGTATATCTTTCTTAATTATCAGGAGTCAGCCCATTGCTCCTTTTTGTGATTATCTGAATCATCCAGACGTTACTCAATATTCATGTAATGTTGATAGATCAGCAGTAGGATATTGTAATCTTCAGATATATAATAATACAATAATTCCAGCAGAGTATCAGGTAGGGAAAATAAACAATAGTATTGTTGTTGCATACCTTTTTCAGTATTTCAATTCTGGTGCTAATTTCAATCGATCTGCTCCTCTGGATAATCTTGGCGGTTTCCAATTTGTTGCTGATTATTGTTCATACATTGAAGTAATAATATCTATAATAAATCCAGCAATTGTTATCAACATTATCTTGTTAGGGTTCATCTCAGTATGTTTGCAGTGATCCAACCAACCAACCTGCAAGTAATTGGTTCTTATTATTGAATTATTTTTAGTCTTCTCTCTTTTTAAAAGCAAATTCACTAGCTCAGACATATGGGACTGGTTCTCGTTGTATTGAACATTCAGGAACATGGCAAGTGACTACTAATACAGGATCACTAACACTTCAAAACACAGCTGGCTGCTATCAGGTATAGTTTAAGATGATTATAGTGTCTTACACAAAAGCTGCATTTTTTATTTTTGTGATAGTCATATTTTACTTTATTTACTGGTATTTTGTTGTGTAGTATACGTGTTCTAATAGTGTTGTGACAGTAACAATACTGGGACAGTCATATACCTGTAGTTATCCTGGACAAGTGGTACGTATAATGAGAAAAAGAGGCCTTTGTAGTTTGTAGTGAAGAGAGAAGTTAAAAAGTGCAGTATAAAAATTACTTAATTGTTTATAGATGGAAGTGGATCAAATGACAAATGGTAATCGTTACACTGGAGCTATTGTGTGTCCATCTTGTGTTGAGATATGCTATGTGAGTCTATTAGAGATCCAGAGTGTATATTTTTCATTTTTATTCCTTTTGTGTTTTTAAGGATGACTTTGAGAATTGCCCAGAAGCAGGTATGTATGTCATTCATTTTTCAGTAAAATAATTTTTTGTAGCTAAATTATATGGAGAGATTGCTATTCCTCCTACTACATCCACTCCTACTGGTCCAAACAGTGCTGGTAGTGTTTTACCAATGATTGGTCTACTTTTAGTTGCTGCTACGAGTGTTTTGTTCATTAATTTTTAAAACAATTATTAACACCTGTATGCTGTGTGTGTGCAAGAGCCACAATTTGATTATTTTTTACCTTCAAAAACATTTCTTTCATGTTATGCGTACATGCATGCATTCACTTGTTGACTTTTGTTAAGATCTAAGTGAATTGTAAACAGGTCTAACACCCAATTGCAAATAAATTCTGTAAATTTCAAGGTTAGATCTGTAACTTTCTTCTACAGAGTTTTAGATCTGTCTGAAAAATGCTAACTCAGCAGACAATGGGCTTGACCAAACATAATTTAGATGACACCGTGCATGATTGCACGAAGAATCTAGTTCTAAAATTATTTTTTAAAATTTGGTATACTTCGTTGTAAAATTCTAAATAACAGATCTAGATCTAACAATAACAATGATAACTACAATATTAAAATAGCAAATTTAGTGCAGCAAGGTGCACAGTTCAAATCAAACCATTCACTGTTGAATTTATTCTTTTCAACATTCATATATGCAGCAAAGAATTACCCAAACAAATATCCAAATTGGACATAAGAAAGTAATGATGCAGTGTAGGATGTGATTGGGACGGTTCTTTTTAACCACTACAGTTTTCTGCTGCAGAGGAAAATAAAAAAAGGATAATTTTTGATGCATAAGTAAATTAATCTGGTCTTACTGCAGCTGGCTGCTGTTGAACTGTTACATTAACATTAGTTGACTGCTGCTGCTGTGCAGGAGGAGGGCCTTGAGGTGGATAGTACCCATAGCCAGGAGGAGGAGGTTGGTAACCCTGCTGTGGTGGAACATAGCCTGCTGGTGGGGGATAGCCTTGCTGAGGGGGGCAGTCAGCTGGTGGGTATCCTTGCTGCTGTGGAGGATAGCCTTGTTGTGGAGGATAGCCTGGCTGAGGAGGATAACCTTGTGCTTGTGGAGGATAACCTGGTGCCTGTGGAGGAGGATAGTCAGCTGGTGGGTTTTCCTGTTGCTGTGGTGGATATTCTGACATCTCTAAATTGACTCAAGCTCAAGCAAATACTCAAGTGCTAGCTAGAGCTACCTTTGTAAATTCACTACAATTAATAAACAGTTGAAAATAAATTTTAGGACGTAGAGTAAACAGTAATTGTACTACTAAAGTGCAATGATGCTTAATGAACATCTACTATGGTATGACTAGCCCACACAAAATCAATTTTGATGAGAAAGTAAATCTAATCCTTTTTTTGTTCATACACACACAAAGTGAATTGAATGACAGAAAAGCTTGTATCTCAATTAGGAACTACAGAATTGATGTGACAATTCTTGGTATCATTAATCAGATTTTTCTTTATTACTTTTCATGCTATTAAAAGCCTAAAGGTTGGTTTCACTTGCTACTATGTTGGTGTGGAGACATGAGCATACCATAGTAGATTTGTAATGAATGGTTACATTGATTATTATAAGGTACATGACACAAATTATAGACCTACATGGAGTTTTGTGGGAGTATTTAATTATTTTATTACACAAATTAAAGCAATTGAAAGTACATTCCTACACTAGATGCATGCACTTTCCTTTTTTTATATCTAACTCAAAATTTTAGGGTATTTTTTGTGCTGTATTAAAATTTTGAGCTAATTACAAGAAAAATTGAATTTTTTTACCAACTTTTAAGTTTCTCTATGCCCAAGTCTAGTGTCCAAACTAGCCAAAGTATGGCCTTAGTTTACATTTGGCCAATACTACTAGAAAAGAAGTTTATAATATTTTTTATGCATGTACATGTTCTTATGCTGTGTAGCAAGTTTAAGCTGATTTAAATCAAAATTAATTTTTATGAACTTTTCTAGTTGCTCCAAAAACCATATCCATGTCTATTGTAGTGCTTGTCAGTATAATAATACTGGGACTGTCATATACTATCCTGGAAAAGTTGCACGAGAGGAATTTCAAAAAAGTGTATTAATTTTAACAGTCAACATGTGTTTGAGTGTATGTTTGTGCGCATGCAAGAACTAATATTTAATCTTCATTTCTTAACATCTTTAAAATGATACTTTCTTTGAAAAAAATGTGTACTGGTATGTGTAAAATTTATCTACATATACAATGGAATGTAGACAAGACAGACAAAACATACGCTTCCTTTGGTGACTTTCACTTTAAATATGATGCACTGTGCCTATCTAATGGGTTGTTTCAAGCACATTCAAGAAAGACTTCATTTGTTGTAAATTTTCACTTAGCATTTTAATCATTGCTCCTATCCTCTCAGCAATATCAGAGTTGGACTCTCCAGTGGTCCTGTACTGGTGAACATCATAAGCAGCCTTAGCCATCACGCCAATATCAATAGGAATGAATATAACGTCCATTACAACACCTCCAATACGAAATGCCTTGGCTGCAGTTGATAACCCAGTAAAAGTGGTTCGAGCCCCTGATGCACCAGCTTTGACAAGCCTAGCGACATCTCCTGCTACATCAAAGCCTCGACCAGCACTGTAGGTATATTTCAAAACATTTGTTGCAAGCTTCCCTTTACTCATCAGTTGCTCAAAGATATTTTCTTTGGACATTTTATACTTGTTAGCCAGTGCTTCGAGGTGGCTGTCTAGCTCATCGCCATACTTCTCAATGTTAGCTGCTTGCTCTCTATCTCTCTCGCAGGCTTTCTGTGCATTCTTGTAAGTAGTGCTGGAGACAATATGGTAACCGATTTGAGAGCCAGCCAATGTTAAACCTCCTCCAGCTGCAATCGCACCACCAGCAACAGCTAAACCGAAACCAAGACCAAAAGTAACGAAACCAGCAGCAAACCCCACAATACCAAGTGTAGATCCAGTTATTGTAGCAACTGTTCCTCCTATTGTTGCCTTTTTATGTTTATCGTAGCTTTCTTCAACTTCTTTTTTTAAGTCTTCTAAGTGTTTGATGATAACCTTACGACAGTATATTGCTTCTCGTAGAGTCTCTTCAAAATTTCCACAAACCACAAGTGCCTTGTGAAATCCTTCGTCTTCATTCAGGCGCTGATACTGGTAAGTCATATCTAGTACAAAAATAATTATTAGATCTATTATTTTTATATCTTACCTCACTAATGACACTATCAAAGCAGGTTCAAGGAGTTGAAAGTAAAGTTGAGAATCAATTCGAGGTTCAAATCTACTGCCAATTTTTATGATACTTTGATAAACTCGGTCCAAGTCCAGTAGTCTACACTAATGATGACAAATTTTGCTGTTACCTTCCTCAAAAGAGCCTTTAGATCGCAACCTTTGTTGTCCACAGGGTTATATCTCTTTCCATTAAGAAAATGCTAACTCAGACAGTGGGTTGGACCAAACAAAAATAAGATGATGCAGCAACTCGAGAAAAGATGTAGTACAACAATAAGACAGTACATTTATTTTTGAAAATGAAAAGAACTATAATATTAATTAATAATAAAGAATGCATGCACGCATGGGGAGAAAGTCTGAAACCATCGATCTCTGACTATTTGATCATCATCTTCCTCCATCATATCCAGGGAATATCTCAAGGAGGACAGACTGGAGATCATCATTAGTCTCCAATTCGTACTGGCCTCCTAACTGATGACGACACGAAGGACAAGTGAACACCTGAGCTTTAAATGAACGTTGTAAACAAGTCTGGAAGGAGGGCAGAAAAAGAAAAAGAGACATATTTGAAAGTGAAAATAAAGAGGGAGAAAGAAATATAGTGTCTGATTCACTTTGCATATGTTATGTCCACAGGGAGTAGTGACAGGTTTATAGACCAGCTCTTGACACACTATGCATGTAAATGAATCTTGAATTTTTTCTAATAGGCCAGCCTATAGCAAAACTATGGTAAGTGGTAAGGATTTACTCCATCACATACAGATCCGGTTGAATCCACAATCTCTTTCCACAGTTTAGAATTGGCAGTGTCGCGTTTTATAAGTTTTTTCTGAGTCTGGTTTAAGTCGTAGCGTGGTTGCTTGAGTTTCTCTGCTGGGGAAGAGCTTCCTTTACCTGGAAGACAGGAGAGAGGGACTACAGACAGCATAACAACAGAACATTAGCCAGTATATGTACATACAGTATAAGGATTGTCTGAGAGTAAAGGCTGGTTTACAATATGACGTTAGGCCAGCGTACCACCAATTTTTAATCAAATGCGTGGGCAATTGACCTTTTGAATTTTTGATGCATGCTTTCTGCTAGAATAGAACCAGATTCTATTCCAGCATCAACGTAACGTCAGGACTAGCGTAATTTTGTAAACCAGTCTTAATCCTGTACTTAAAAGACTCAAAAATATAGCAATCAGCACACAAAACAATCTCCCATTTAAGCAAGGAATACAGCAGCTACAGGAATGCTATTGTGCTCACCATCAGATTTTCTCTTCCTGCCTCTCTTACTAGGCGTGCTCCTCTCATCCTCTGATGATTGCTCTTGTGATCCACTTCCGCTAGCCCGAGACTCAAGATACCCCTCAGGATACTAACATTGATGACACATACACGTATCACTCGTACATATTATACTAATCATTCATTACTTGGAGGGTGAGGCCTAGTTTCTTTGCATTTTTCTTTCCTTCGCTTGTCCATGGAGCAGGCGACTAATAAACATAAAAGACAATAGAAACAAAAAAAAAGCGAAATTACATACCGGGTCATCGCGTCTTAGTAAATATTTCCAAACGAGAAAGTTTTCGTCATTACGTTGGGGCCAGTACTTGACAATCTGAAAGAAAAGAGGATTAAAATGTTCAACTCCATATATAATTTACTTTATAAATTCCGTCATATCTATTGCCTTCTTTGGGGCAGTACTGGGAGGTCTTACGACCTTTGTGATTACGAACCTACACAAAATATCGGCAATGGGCGTGGTCTGTTGCTAGGTGACTTGCTTACGACTCGCACTGGTTTCCCTTTCTTCCAGTCTTTTGCTTCGGCTCCAGTTTTATCATTAATGGGAGCATTGCAGTTTTTAGCAAGGGCCCTGTGTAGAAAGAAATGCAGGAGAAAATATTACATAATTATGATAAAATTATAATATTATTATACCTGTTCATAGCAGTTAGTTTTTGATCCATTGATTGTTTGGCTGTCCTCTTGTTACCAGAGAGATCCCGCCCACCACTGCCGCTATAGACAAACTCGTCACCATCGTCCTATTGAGAGAGTATGACATCACTGACGACATCAGTTGACATCACCTTATCATCATCATAGCCTCCTGAGAGGACTATGGAATAGGATCCTTCACTTTCTCTCCCGTGAATTCCAGCAATATGAGGACGATGAACACCAGACTCACTTACCTAGCAATGGCAATACATATTACAGTACATAACATGACTTTGACAAATTTATAAAAAGGCCACTTTTATTCAAAATCAGCTCAAAGATTCCCCATAAAAACATTCATATGCATTAAAAAATTAAGAGTCCTCTCCCAGCCATTTTTGATATAATACCCTGTACTATAGTACAGGGACTTTGGCCCAGTTTTTGAGTAACTTTAAAAATTCATAAAAAAATCAAATTATCATCGGAATCAGCTTAAACTTCCTACACAACATAAAAACATGTATATGTATCAGAAACAATTATAAAATTGAAGAATTCTCTCCTAGTCATTTTTGGCAAAGTTTGGCCAAAGTCCCTGTACTATAGTACAGGGACTTTGGTCCGATTTTGGAGTAACTTTAAAAAATTCGTAAAAAATCAAATTTTACTTGGAATCAGCTTAAACTTGCTACACAACATAAGAACATGTATATGTATCAGAAACAATTATAAAAATGAAGAGTTCTCTCTTTGCCATTTTTGGCAAAATTTGGCCAAAGTCCCTGTACTTATAGTACAGGGACTTTGGCCCGATTTTTGAGTAACTTCAAAAACTCGTAAAAAATCCAATTGTGATCGGAGTCAGCTCAAACTTGCTACACAGCATAAGAACATGTATATGTATCAGAAAATATTATAATAATTAAGAATTTTCTCTGGGCCAATTTTTTGTGAAATTTGCCTATACTATTATAATACAGGGTAATTGGCCAAGTCAAAAATTCAATTTTGATCATATTAGCTTAAACGTCTTACATAATATTAATAAAAATATGTGAAAAAATTATAACCCGCTAGCTAAATAGATGTAAGTGTTACTGCTCTTACTTGAACTCTAAATTTCCATAAAGTTCCGACAGGTATACCAGGTATGGGCCCAAAATGATTAGATGGAACAATAGTGCACACTTTAGTACGTCCAACACAAGCCATCCCCTAACAATAAACATGAACCTGTCACGACATAATCCAAAAAAACTTGCTTTTCCCCAGTCTCTCGTGGTGTTGCCTTTCTTTGAAATCATATTTGCCTTTTTCTTGGTGAGTCTCATCTTCTCTCCAGCCCCAATCACCTCTGATGTATCTGTCTTACATTCAGAGCAATACCTAAAATAAATAAACAAGAAACAGGTCTAAGTAAAATCAACTCAATCCTGCATATACATATTATGGGCTATTGCTTATGTAATAATAATCCATTGCTGATTCACTAATGAGCTTACCATTCATCGGATTCTGGTATTTCATCGAGAGGTGGGTCAAGGCACGAAAGGTGAAAAGCATTGTCACACTCGTCGCAAAGGAGCTGCTTCTCGGGGTCATTCTTACCACCACAGACCGAGCAAGCACAGTGGTGACACTTTCTAGAAGGATTATCCTGTGACAGAGAAAAGAAATAAAAGATAAAAGAGAAGAAAAACAAAGAGGTACAGAGAGTCTGAGAGAGAGAGGATTCCAATACCTTGCAGTAGTCACAATCAGGTTTCTTCATTCTTGCTTCACCTTCTCCTGTCAGCTCATTGGGCGATTCTTTTCTCTCAATTGAAAATATTTCATCGATAAACTTTATCCTACACTCTTGCTGCACATCAGACTCAACACTAAAATAACACACAAACACATTATAAATGTATAGCTACAGTAAGATGTACAATGATGGTATATCGACAAACAATAGCAATGTCATACAAAGCCCATATATTTATTTTTACTATACATCAATATATGGAGTATGCTCTTACCCAAGACAAAGCTTTACGTATAACTTCTTAGTATCACAAACCTACAAAATTAAAACAAGTAAAATTACACAGAGCAAAGGGTTAAATATCCTTTAGTTAATTACAACATTCACATCGTCACATGCCACACACACATATACAAGTAAAAACCACACCCATTAAGCCGCCCACTCACCTTACGAGTAATTTCAGCATCATACCAATAGCCTCTTTGAGTAGGATGGTCAGGATTGTAATTGACCATTACAATCTGACCAACTGAGAGTTGGTCCCATTGCATGCGTGACCTTGCTCTTGGTCTGATGTTATTGGCTGACAATATCACCGGATAATCATCTTCATAACTAATTAAAAATAAATAATGCTTATTAATTAATAATAATAACAATAACAATAATAAATATTATAATAGCAAGTACAATGCTAATATCAATTCGCAGCGTTCATAAAGTTACAAATAATGATTTTGTTTCAGTTTAATAAACGTAATAGCATAATGTGATGCCAATAAACAACAAATTAAAGTATCATGTTAACAAATGAAATCATTAAAGAAACTCTCAACAGTAAGATTGAAGTGTTCTGACAGTTTCATATGTATAAAATGAGCTCCTTGATCAAACACAATCAGTTTACTATTAGGAATAGTCTCTTTGACTAGCTGAGCTTGAGACAAGGTAGCCATTTTATCCCTAGCACCATGAAGGACTAGTGTTGGACAGCTCACTTGCTTCATTTCTTCAGTGCAGAGTTCACCATTCTTATCCTTTAAATGTTCATACATAGCACAAATAGAATCAGTGAATTTGTTCCAAATGGCCTGATGAGCATTTCTGCCTCCGTACACGTCTTCATGAATTATCCTAAATTCTGGAATCCATGTCATCACATCTCTACAACCTTCTGCTATTTCTACCTCATATTCAGTATAACGCACTCTGGATCCCCATACAACAAGTCCTTTAACAGCATCAGGAAAGAGAGCAGCAAGATAAATAGCAGAGATACCTCCATCACACCAACCAAGAACAAAGTACTTGTCATACCCCAATGACTCCATTACTTGGTGTGCATCTCTTGCATCAATCTTTGTATGATGTTCTGGTGTAATTGAGAAGGTCCTTGGTGCTAGTTTAGAGTGTCCATATCCTCTTGGATCAAAAGCTATTACTGTATACTCACTACCACTCCTACCAAAATACTCCAACTGTGAGTGAAAGGCCCAGTCACTTGGTCCTGTTGCTCC
>NW_003546272.1:261482-292276 GCF_000090795.2 Amphimedon queenslandica | reverse complement strand
ACTCTTTGATTAGCTGAGCTTGAGATAAGTTAGCCATTTTATCCCTAGCACCATGAAGGACTAGTGTTGGACAGCTCACTTGCCTCATTTCTTCTGTGCAAAGTTCACCATTCTTATCCTTTAAATGTTCATATGTAGCTTGCACAGAATCAGTGAATTTGTTCCAAATGGCCTGAAGAGCAGCGTCACTGCCATATACCAGAACAAAAACTCGTGCATACTGAAATTTTCTAACATCTCGAATGCTTTCAGCTAATTCCACCTCATATTCAGTATAATGCACTCTGGATCCCCATAGAACAACTCCTTTAACAGCATCAGGAAAGAGAGCAGCAAGATAAATAGCAGTGATACCTCCATCACACCAACCAAGAACAAAGTACTTGTCATACCCCAATGACTCCATTACTTGGTGTGCATCTCTTGCATCAATCTTTGTATGATGTTCTGGTGTAATTGAGAAGGTCCTTGGTGCTAGTTTAGAGTGTCCATATCCTCTTGGATCAAAAGCTATTACTGTATACTCACTACCACTTCTACCAAAATACTCCAATTGTGAGTGAAAGGCCCAATCACTTGGTGTTGCTGCTCCAGAAATACAGAGTATAGGTTCTGGTCCACTTCCATTTATAATACAATGCAAATTGATGCCATTTACTGACACATCAGTTTTTCTGAACTTCTGCTCCATTATGAATGCTGGTAGAAAGTTAGCTAGGTTAAAACTGATGAAACAAGACTATAGAACCAAAGCAAAGGCAAAGAATTATACTAAACTGTTCAGACAGAGCTACTACACTTTATGTATAATCCCAACCAAAACAAAACAATTAATCATTGCTTATAAGGTCAGAGCAATTCATTAGTTACATATTCTGCAAGTCATTAGCTCAATTCAGTGAGTAAACAGCTATGGCTTCTAAAGCAATTAAGCTAGGGCCCAGAATACTTGCATTGCTATCGAAGGTGCTGTATAACGCAATAATGAAAAGCAAAGGATTCATATTTATTTGAACTTACAAACACATAATTATCATTTCTGTGCAAAAGATCAAACCTTATACTGAAATACTAATTACAAAAATAAAGTTAAGTGCTGGAACAAGTACAAGCAAACCTACAAATCAATATTAGAAATCGATACTGTATTACTACACGTGGTCTATACCAACAGTACTACAAGACACCAACAATAAAGTTGAACAATAAGTATAGCAAGTAATTAAACACATTCCTTTAGAAAACTCTCAACAATAAAATTGAAGTGTTCTGATATGTATAAAATGAGCTCTTTGATCAAACACAATCAGTTTACTATTAGAAATAGAATCTTTGATTGCTATTGATAATGGAAAGTTATTTCTAAGCTTTAGAGTGCTAAAAATGGGGAATCCAGGCTTATTATTAAATAATTGAAATTTTAGAAAGGTATATACAGAGGTATTAACAGTTATTGATATAGAGGTATAGCATTTTTCAAAACCTTACAGATTTACATTGATAGTAGTACTATAGTTTATACAACAAAGTGTGGATGACTTCAGGCCCTAAAGTTACAAAATTGAGAGTTCAAATAATACATTATGTTAACCCTTGACCCAGAGTCATGAAATCAATTCCATGTAAGATACAAAAACAATTTTATCAATAACAAATTAAATAACAGTGCCAAGCAATTAGATGAATTTTTTAAAGAAACTGTCAACAGTATGATTAAAGTCCTCTGATGTTTTGTGAATAAAATGAGTTCCTTGATCAAACACAATCAGTTTACTATTAGGAATAGACTCATTGATTAGCTGAGCTTGAGATAAGGTAGCCATTTTATCCCTAGCACCATGAAGGACTAGTGTTGGACAGCTCACTTGCTTCATTTCTTCAGTGCAAAGTTCACCATTCTTATCCTTTAAATGTTCATATGTAGCATGGATAGAATCAATGAGCTGGTCCCAAACAGCCTGATAAGCACTTCTGCATCCGTACACATCTTCAAAAGCTTGTCTATGCTCTGGATTCCACGTCATTAAATCTCTACCAGCTTCTGTTATTTTAACTTCATATTCAGTATAACGCACTCTGGATCCCCAAACAACAAGTCCTTTAACAGCATCAGGAAAGAGAGCAGCAAGATAAATAGCAGAGAGACCTCCACCACACCAACCAAGAACAAAGTACTCTTCATACCCCAATGACTTCATTACTTGGTGTGCATCTCTTGCATCAATCTTTGTATGATGTTCTGGGGTCATTGAGTAGGTCCTTGGTGCTAGTTTAGAGCGTCCATATCCTCTTGGATCAAAAGCTATTACTGTATACTCACTACCACTTCTACCAAAATACTCCAATTGTAAAGAAAACACCCAATGACTTGGTGCTGTTGCTCCAGGGATACATAAAAGAGGGTTTGGTCCATTTCCCTTTATGTTACAATGTAACTCAACACCATTGACTGATACCTTGACTTCTCTTAACTGCTCCTCCATCATGGACACTAAGAGGCCTGTGATACACTCAATGTAATAACCAAAATAACATAAAAGTCAATAGATCTCAGAGTAAAGTAAGGTGAAGAAAGCAGCTCAAGCAAATACTCATCACATTCACTAGTCATGTGATACCCAAGAGTATTCATAGGCTAGTTATAATGTAATAACTTTATCAGATTGAAGAGGACCAATAGAGTAGAGACTAGAGATTAATTTTATAGATGTAAATTATGACTATTGATAGTAACAAAGAGCATCATTAAAATTATGAAACTAATATTAACTCCTTACAAATAAATCATCTTGCATGGAAAGTAGAAATAATTCAATGAAATCTGTAATTATTAGAAATTGGCATTGTATTACTACAGTGAACTACAAAGACTACCTCTAAAACAAGATTATGGAATTATAACAACCTAGCAATAAGGTTCAACAATAGCAATTAGTGTTCATTTAAGAAACTCTCAACAGTAAGGTTGAAGTCTTCTGATAATGTGCTGTGCAAATAATGAGCTCCTTGATCAAACACAATCAGTTTACTATTAGGAATAGTCTCTTTGATTAGCTGAGCTTGAGACAAGGTAGCCACTTTATCCCTAGCACCATGAAGGACTAGTGTTGGACAGCTCACTTGCTTCATTTCTTCAGTGCAAAGTTCACCATTCTTATCCTTTAAATGTTCATACATAGCACGCACGCAATCATTGCCCTCGTCCCATACGGTCTGAAGAGCACTTGGACTGCCATACACTGGAAGAACTATTGGTAAATATTTAAATTCATTAACATCCCCTTCTGCTATTTCTACCTCATATTCAGTATAACGCACTCTGGATCCCCATAAAACAACTCCTTTAACAGCATCAGGAAAGAGGGCAGCAAGATAAATAGCAGAGAGACCTCCATCACACCAACCAAGAACAAAGTACTTGTCATATCCAAATGACTTCATTACTTGGTGTGCATCTCTTGCATCAATCTTTGTATGATGTTCTGGTGCAATTGAGTAGGTCCTTGGCACTAGTTTAGAGTGTCCATATCCTCTTGGATCAAAAGCTATTACTGTATACTCACTACCACTTCTACCAAAATACTCAAATTGTGAAGAAAATGCCCAATGACTTGGTGCTGATGATCCAGGGATACATAAAAGAGGGTTTGGTCCATTTCCCTTTATGTTACAATGTAACTCAACACCATTTACTGACACCTTGACTTCTCTTAACTGCTCCTCCATTGATACACTTGAAAGTTTAGAAGTCAAGAGATATACATTCAGAAAACATGCTTCCCAAACTTAAATGCCCTGTGATCTTACCACTATGTCATGTGATGCACAAGAGTATTCATTGACTAGTTATTACAAGTAAAACCATGCACAAAATTATAAAAAAATAATTTAAAACACCACCATTAACATTAAACCTTATCTACCAGGAGTCCATACGCTGCTGGTCTAAAACACCACTAACAAATAATAGTTAAACCAAACTACCACTTAAACAAGATGCTATACGTGCTCCTACTTATACACAATCATTAATGAACGCAAACGCAAAGTTCTTGTGCACGGAAACGCATAAATAATTATATCATCGCAACACAATAAAGTCAATAAATAAAAACATAATAAATGCTTGACTTGACTACTTACTCATCATATTTGACATGATACTGTATATCATCAGATGCATCTTCGCTTGACGACGACGTTCTATTAGTCCTTGTTATTTTGACAACCACACCCTCAAACCATGCTCCCATGCGCAAATCTTTGGCATCAATTTTCTCACCAACCTGTAATTAAAAGAGATAATTCCTCCTACCTTCTCCTTAATCTCTTTTCCTCCAAATGACCACTTCTCTCCTCTCTCTCCCCCTATATCTCACTTTATATAAAGTCGTATCATCATCGATACAGTTCTCCTCAGGATCACTCCCACTGCCACACACACCACTGTCCTACAAATAAAACATAATGCATTTATGCCTGCTAGAAGACAAACGCAGTATCTTTAGTTTGGGCATTTTAAATCATAACTGTATAGCTAGAGTATTTGAAACTTGCCAAAACTTTACTACAACAAATTTTCTAGCTATAAATATAGGAACTAAAAGTCTAAAATGCATTGCCAAGTTTTAAGAAAGACACACAAAACTAATACATAAATAGTCAACTTTCATATAACGAAATGCATTTTTCATAAAAAATAATCAAACTCACTTCCCTCCATATCTACTTACAGTTTCCATAGCATCATCATTGGGGGAGTCTGCTCCGTTGGTCGGCTGGTCAGTGGGTGTGGTCTCAGTCTTAGTTTGGGGTGGGGATATGTATATCTGAATGATGTCATTAAGACCAACATCATAATCGAATAACGACTGACCATCAACTAACTATAGAGGAGATATTGAAAAGGAAATTAAGAAAGAGAAAGATATATATGAATACAAAATCAACAATTTGAAGTGGTCACATACAGTGTTAATACATGTACATGGATAATTACATGTATTGTACGTAAATGTCTATTGGCTGGTCTGCAATAATACTGCCAGTATGTGAAGACTTAAATGTACTGCTGACCTCAGAAGCCAATAAAGAGATGAAGAGAGACAAGCAGTTTACAATAGTAAATTCCATGTGAATATGATGGCTATTTCCATCAAGCAATTATTACTAAAAAAGCAGAAACACCTCTTCCCCACCTTTCTTTAAACAAAACCATATCTTAAACCAACATGATAATAGCCATAGGGTCAAATAAACCTTATTATATCAAAGCATCAAATAGTGCATCTGGCAAAACCAATCCCCAAACCATAACTATACACTATAGAGTAAGTAATATCAAAACAAACCCCTTTTAGTAAACTATTATTATCATTATTCTACATTAATGATTGTGCTATATTATTGAAAGGGAAACAAGAATGACAAAGCTAGCCACCAGGTTTTGGGTGATGCGGCTTAATTAATAACAAACATGCACCCAGATCAGCTATTTTGCATGTACATACTGTACACAGCCAATGAAATCATTGTTTTATGACCCGCCGCCATTTTGACACAAAGCCGAGTTCCCAAAACATCACTAATTACCCCAAACAATGACAAAGATTCACCCGAAAAAAGGTTTTATAAACATTGTATGGATGACTGAAAAGTAATGTTTGTTTTGGTCATGTTTTATTAGTTTTAAACACATGGTCCCTCACTTGCTTCCCCCTGTAAAACAGTCTCTGTCTTTCTGCCTCCGCATCAAAATGATCTACTAGCCTCTCACGAAGAGCTTCAATCTTGGTCAGTTTGCTCAGGTCGTCCAATCGGACGCACTTGCGTCCATCCATGCTACGAACTTGTATCCACATTTTATTACTGAGGAGTGAAGAGCTAGTAGAAGAATATAATTATGCTTGAAGTTGAAGTTGTTAAGTTGATGCCTTTTGTCGCCCCTGCGCGCCAAATTGGTTTTAGACGCATGCGCAGAAGCAAAACCCCGCGAAATCTAAACGTGGGTGGAGTAGGTAGGTGTGTACTAGGTTAATAAAAGGCGTGTCTGATGGGCGGGCTTATCTTGCATACATACACAATGTCTGTGTCTTGCATAATCCATAAAGTGTAGTTTTTCCTCTTTTCCTTCTCATTATGCCCTGGCCTTTCTTCATACCCGAATTTCTAAAGAGACGTGCCTGTCGCTACCTCCTGCATCATTACTTGGGCCAGTATCTAGGCGGGAAGATCAGCCTAAATGACCTCAGCATTGACTTGTACAATGGCACAGGCTCTCTCAGTAACGTACCACTCAATGTGGAGGTGAGGAGGGATTTATAGGGGAGGGTTGGTCCTTATATACACCTCCAAAAAATCTTACTAAACCTTAAACCATACAAGAGGGTCTTCTAACTAAGATTAACTTAATTGTAGGCGTACATGTACATGTATTTCTTTATTATTATTATTATTATTATTATTATTATTATTATTATTGTGCCTTTATAATCTGATTGATAAAATTAAAGTCTTAATTAGTATTACATATGCAACTTTAATTGCTTTTTTATTTAATTATGAATCATCTACAGTATCTCAGATGTACAAATGTATTATAGTAGTTATTGATTGCCATTGTGGCTATTTCGTATCTACATGTACATGTACATGTATGCATGTATGAAACTCTTTTTTGGTATTGTTATTAGTGTGTGTGTTGTGTACTGCCAAATTTCCTTCTTTTGTCATTCATTAATGAGCGATTCATTTTCTGCATAACTTGATGCTAATGTTTACTTGCAAGGCTGCATGGTTTATTTTGACATGTATAATTATCTGTTCCTCTTACCTCTGATTAGCTCTCCTATACCATGTACACATCCTTAACTTATGTATTCATTTAATTGTTGTAATGGATAAAGTAAAAATGCAATTCTTTGACCATGTTTACTATGTACTGTAAATAACTCAGACTATCCATGCAGCTTTCCATATGTAATTATATGTACATATATTACTATTGTATTAACTATTGTGTCATTGTTTTTTAATAAAAGGCGGTCAATGAAGTATTGGATGAGATAAGTGCACCTGTTCGTGTTGTGTCTGGTTATATCGGGCGGGTCTGTGTATCAATACCTTGGTCTGCTCTCATGAGAGAGAGCTGTACTGTGGAGGTGTCTGGATTATGCATCACCATAACACCATCCAGTGTTCATCACGGGAATCAAGGTTAGTGAAGGAACGGATGAGAGGAGAAATTGTCATTTGTGGAAGTTGGAGAATAATTTTTTATTATTTTATAGTGGCCTCGATGACCGACTCTTTGTTTTTCAGTACAAGCACAAGGTATGCTTTAGTTAAATTATTTGAATAACAGTACATTTCTCTCTCTCTCTCTCATTTTAGTCAGCAGCTTGCTGAGGAAGTTTTGAAGAGTCCATTGGAAGAGGATGATGATGATAGAAAAGATGAAGTTGGAGGAGGGAGTGGGTTTGAGGGTATGGATGCTCTTGCAAAAGCAATTGAAACAGGTTTGAAAAATAAAGAGTACTCTCTCCCATTTTCTCTTATTATCAGTACATGTACATGGACATCTCTTAAATTTCATTTGTTTTTCATGTATACTCCCACACTGTAATATATATGTACATGTATATTTATCTATTTATGTTTATTTATTGCATATACTGTACATGTAGTGTTACTGAAGGTTCAGATTAAGTTGCTTGACACAACAGTCAGTATATGTCACCAATCTAAGGACAAGTGGAATGGACTCAATATAAAGATAAGCAGGTAATGAACGCTCACACACACACACACTGCAGTGTTTAAAGTATATTATTAATACAATCCCCTAGTACACACTTTAGCTGTTTAGGAATATGAGTTCAATAAGATAATGTCTTTTTTATTTAGGATTGAGTTTTTTGATGAGGTAGCTAAGATGGAACCTGATGAACCTGATGAAAGAGACTCACCTGATGTCGCCTTACCCGAGCAGAAAGAGTACGCCAAAAAGATATTCCAACTATCAGACCTTCAAGTTGAGCTAACGAGTAAGGATACTAGGGGCATGTCAGGTAATGATAGAGGAGGATGAATGAGAGGGAGAAGGGATGGGATAAAGATATGTACACGAACATGTACACATGCATTAACTGTATTTGCTGATATACAAATCATTGTACATGTACATGTACATTATATGAATCTATATTATTATAATAAATAAGTTATTTGTATGTGTGTATGCATGGGAGCTGCTGAGTGTTTGTGTACATTTGGTTTGGCTGCTGGTTCGTGTACACATATTGTGTATTAGTGCTATGATCCAGTAAATAATGTAATACTTTAATGTAGTTGAATTGTATGTGCTGTACAATTAAAATACTACTCAATGCAATGTACATGTATTTCTCACTACTAGACTCACTCTTTGATGAAGCTAATCCTCCCTCCATATATACTAATGGTGGCACTCCTGTGGCTTCTGCTGCCGGTGATGTTAATGTAACCATACGAATGAGACAAATACCGGAAGAGGAAGGAGGAGGAGGAGGAGGAGGAGGAGAGGGTGAGCCTAAACTTGACATTGAAGCAAACATTGGAGCAGTTCATGTTTTATTGTATCCTAAGCAATTACACCAACTCATTGACTTGGTCACTGATATATCTGATAAAGGTATTTATAGTATGCATAATGCATCTATTGCTGATGAAATGAGCTCATTAATCTATTTTACTTTTCATCTCTTTTGTTCTCCCTCCCTTTCTATCTCTCACTAGTTAAACAGTCAATACCATCCACTGACTATGAAGCAAAGAGAGGGACAAGAGGAATGAAGGAAGGCCCCCTTGCCACTGGTTTCAACAGACCAATCCCCCAACAGGCAATGAGGACTATAGAGACACAGCTAGCCGAACACATGGAGACACAGAGGAAGCTGAAACAAGCCGAGAGAGAGAGACAGCAATTGGATCCCTGGGATCACATGAGCAGCTGCAATAAGGAATCACCGGCCGCCAATGATGAAGTATTTTACTCGTTTGATTTGAACTCTGAGGAGCAGGAGAGCACTATCAGGACTACAAGAGGAGCTGGGCCATTTGGAGGAGGAGGAGGAGGGAGAGCCTTTAATCAACAAACTATAAAAACACGGCAGCCATTAATGAATCAGTTTCAGCTGGGAGGCGGAGTCGGTTTACAGCAATTATCAGGAGTCTCTCCTCTGACACTCTCTCCTTCGTCATCTCCTCTCAACAACAGAAGAGGAGGGAGCAGGAGAAAGGGAGAGGAACTAGCAGGTGGGGGTGGTGGGGGTGATCTCTGTCGCTATACACTAGTGTTTAGTGGCTTAACCTTAGCACTACTGGAGGCTAACCCAGTTCATACTTACTCTTCATCATCTTCTCGAGGTAAAGGAGGAGAGAGCTCTCTTCTCATGCAAGACTCTGAAATGTTTCTAAGTGCTCAGTCTCACGTTGGGGCCTCTCCTCCTTCATCTCTCTCCACTGAGGAGTACAGGAGCCTTGATGAAGGCGGACTAGACCCTGTCAAATACTTTGAGTCTGTTTGGGACATACTCCATGGAAGAGTCAACAAGTACAACGTGGGGCGGTACCAGGAGCAGCTGGGGAGGGTCTTACCAACAGACCATCTCTTGTATGTTAACAATTGGAACTCTCTCCCTGTTCTTCATTTTCTTTGTGATAATGTGTAAATTTAATAAATTTAATATTCTCTCTCCTCTGTCTTTCTCTAGTATGTGGATGTCAACAGTTAGGGT
Source organism: Amphimedon queenslandica (assembly GCF_000090795.2). NCBI lineage: Eukaryota > Metazoa > Porifera > Demospongiae > Haplosclerida > Niphatidae > Amphimedon > Amphimedon queenslandica. The sequence continues at coordinate 282,500 of NW_003546272.1, read as the reverse complement.
TGGTATAGCTACAGTAGGTGATACTGTTGATGTTGATGTGTCCATTGCATCATCTGAAATATTGGAGTTCTTGTATCACAACGAAGCAAGTATACCTGACATCAAACCAGTCTCAGTCCAACCGGTGAGTCAATGACTATTGAAATGATTACAGTTATACTTGTATGTGTTATAATATTTATGTATTGTACAATGCTGCTAGTATTTATGCATTTTTGTCATTTACATGTTCTACATTTCATTAATTTTTTTCAGTTGGTTCAGTTAAAAGAAGATAGCAAGAATGCTAAACCAGCTTTGAAACTGAAAATGTACTCATCAAATGAAGTGAGAAAGAAATAGAATTTTTATTATTATTGCTATAACTGTCTTTATTTTATAGTTAAAAGATTCATCAGTTACCACTACAACCATTGAAGCTCAGCTATTACATGTACATGTTTACGTCGACGTCACACTATTAGACAGGCTCCACCCATTGCTCCACCCTCCTAATCAGAACACCACTGATCATCATCACCAGGGTCTTGGACTAGGACCTTTAAACTCAGACCTACACGCACAAGTACATATGTACATGTACATATACATGTACATATACATGTACTAGTTAATGAGATTCAATATGCATTAGAGTAAGATACTGTATCAGTAAAGAGACTGAGAGAAATCTATTTCGATAAAATTTCAATTACTTTCTCTTCAGGCTTATGCATCAATTGCAATTATATAATTCTAATTGAGCCTCTAAATACGCCAGCTTCATATGATGTAATTATTTCTTTTTGTAGCTCACTCCGCAAGCACTCTTCACTCACGCCATGGCAACAGGCTCCGCCCCTAACAAGGAGCAGAGACTCTCATTAAAAGTATTGACTGACTCTGTATCACTCTCACTGAGGTGAAAAAAAAGAATATTATTTTTATGGCAATTTGTCATTATTTTAAAAATTACATTTCTCACTCCTTTTAAATAATAATAATTATTATTATTATTACTATTATGCTTATTATTGTTATTTTAGGTTTCCAGTTGCTGATTTAAGTCATACAGTGAGGCCCCCTTGGTACCGGACTCCTCTAAGACCTGAGGTCTTGTTCCTTGATGTCTCTTACCTCTCCTTCTATTGCACTTCAGTATCACCCTCACAAAGAGCAACAGCATTTAATGTACACACCAAAACACTCAACGGTGAGTCATTTCAAGTTAAAATTGACCAAAATTCTTTAGACTTTATGTGCTTACTTTGTAGCTACATGTACATTTACATGTGTTTTATCTGCATTTTCTTAATTCTATAGCTTATTTCAGTTTGGATGGAAATGAGGATAACAAGGAGCTGTTTCTTGTCTTAGGAACTGGAAAAACTGAAACCAACTTTGATAATGAGCTCAACATGACAAGGTATGCATCCACAACACTAATAAATTGTGAATATAATACATTTTATAAACATTGTTTAAGTCCTACATGTATTTCATTTTTCGTTAGTCTGTTACTTTTATTTGTAATACTAGTAGTATGTACATATACATGCACTTTTTCTTATCTTTATTCTTTTTCTCCTTCCCTCTCTCTTTCTCTCCTCCTCCCTCTCTCCTTTCTCCTAGTATTCGTGTCACTGTTAATCAGTTTGATGAGAGTCCATTGGACGAATTACCACTTGACATGTCTCCTCTCTCTCAATCTGATTCTGATTCTGATGAATTTGATGTTAAAGTTCCTCATAGCAAACCATCTCCTTTCTCACAAAAGAAAGACTATTTCTCTGGCATTGGAAAGGTACATATGTGTATATTTAACTTGGATAATTATATTGGGATGTAAAATATGTATAAGTGTAGTAGATACAGAGGTAAATGTACATGTATGTACAATGTAGATGTATATTCATTATTCAGCCAAAATTATTAAATACAAGTATTTATTCTGGTTCACCACCTTCTTCTCTATTTTCCTGTTGAGGCTCTTGTATTTCACGATTTTCAGCATTAGGTATTAATGGTTTTTTATCCCCTGCATGGCCTTTTTTCATTTTCATTTTCTTCTTAATGTACACTATCAGACATGATATAATAATACCACCCAAAACTAGAATTGCTATGACACCAATGACTATTTGATATATGTACTCATTATTTTGGCTTCTTGAAAGAGATGCTGAATTTGAGTTTAACTTTAAGAATCCGTTGTCATCGGGATAAGGGATCATTAGTGAACATGAGTAGCTCCCTTCATTTTTACTTGTCAGCTTGTTAATCTTTAAGGAGCAAACTCCAGCAGAAGAATCGTAATATATGGAAATATCATTCTTGTGGTCCACAGGACTAGTGAATTGCCCACAGTATCCTAATACGTTGTGTTCAATGAAAATTCAATGAATCCATCAGCATTAAAAAGGTTAGGGTTTAATTCGCAGTCGAAAATATGAGGGTTGTTAGTCTTTAGCACTATTTTAGGGTCATCTGAAATGATACGTGTAGAGAGAGTAGTTATTCACAGCATTTATCAGTACATGTTCATTGTACAATGTCACTTAATGATAATACTTACCAACAACTTTCAGTGTTATCTTATTATTAAAGGCTACAACTACATTAGAACATTGTGGGTCAGAAAGACGATATGATAGAGAAATGATGTGCTCCCCAATCTTAATGTCACTCTGAACTTTTACCTATGATGAGCCATAATAGTGATTAATAATGATTTCAGAAATGAATGTTTGGTTACATTGATAATAAGGCTTGCACAAATAACATGAAATTGAATGTACTAATTAGTACTGGTATTGTGATATTTACATGTACATGTAGTCGTGTACATTAACTTACCATTAATGTTGTATTGTATGTGTCAGTGAAGTTATACTCCAATGGTATACCTTCCTTAAGTATAGATACTTTTTTTCTCTGCATTTGTTGTTGAGCAATCAGTAGAAACAAAGGGCAGGTTTCTAATTGTTAGAGTGAAGAACCCATCATCATTACTCTCCTTCACTTGACTCTGAGACACCAGTACAAGAGAAGAATTGGTACATGTTGTGTTTGCTTCATCTCTAGTGATACACAGTGAGAATGATTGTGTCACCAAGTATAGGAACAGTAGGCAACCAAGAGAGACTGCAGAAGTCATCTTGTTTGGCTTATCCTTATTAGGTCAAAATAGGTGTGTCTGCTGCTATGTCCTGGTGAGACACGCCCTATTTAAGAACTATGAATTTTATCAGCAATATTTGAATATTCCTATGCTATTATTGAATTTTCCTATGCTAATAAAATAATTATGTGTTGCTGCCACATGTCTGTGAGAAGTAAAAGCCTACTTTTTCTTTGGTCCTGATTTTGGTCGACAGTTGATTGTGTCTGAAGAAAATTGTGTAGTCTTTTTTTATATTCCTGCTATACTTACATGTACATGTACATCATACTTTGTCTAGTATCAAATCCTTTTCCATTTAAAAGATAATATTATTTTATTTGATAATAAAGCATACAGCTATTGCATACAATAAAAGTAATGTTTGCTGGTCTCTCACTGTCAGCCTGGTTCTCTATCAGGTAGTAGTGGCTCACCAGCGCCTTGTTCATTATCTCTTTCACGTTCATTCTTAAAGAACTTGCGATAGCAGCAATATGTAATTAGGCATATGATGCCGACAAAAATAATGGCCCCTATGATTCCAAGCACTATTTGGTATATATGCTCCTTATTAGGTGAAAGCTCTGTTGATTCTGAATAAAACTTTAAGTATCCATTGTCATCAGGATTCGGTATCATTAGTAAGCACGAGTAGCGACCTTTGTTTTTGCTTGTCAGCTTGTTAATTCTTATAGTACAAACTTTGTCATAGTAAATAGTAATATCATTTATATGCTCCATAGGACTAGTGGTGAATTGCCCACAGTATCCTATTGTGTTGCCATTTAATAAAAATGCAATCAAAAAATTGAGGTTTGGGATTTTAGAACTCCAACTACAATGTAAGGTGTGAGGATCATTAGTCTCTGTCTGTAAGTGTGGGTTATCTAAAAAGATAATGACTTAGAAACTGTATATATACATCCCATGCAGGGAAACGACTTTCTGCATTAAATAAGCTAATATCTATCACACTCCTTTAATTTCATAATCCACATTATCTTACCAATAACTTCCAATGTTATATTGTGAGTCATGTTTGCTGACACATCACAGCATTTTTGATCATAGACATCAAGGGAAATAGAAATATCGTACAAAGCACTAGAAAGAGTCTCATCAGTACTGACCTGTTGAAAATTGAAATGTTGGTACAATAATATTTAGCTAGTATTTTAGGAATTGGTTTTGTAGGTAGGCTCAAGCTTTATTTTTCAGAATATTTACATTTTACCATGTTATAATGTGTACCCCCGGTATTTATATAATCACAGGCAATGATACAGTCTTGTACATGAATATGAATCACTTGGCTTACCATCATCATTGAATTGTCACTCTCATTGAATTTGCACGATATTTTTTTAATTCCCATTGTTGCAGTACATTCAGGTGTTATTGAGATATTAGTAGACACTAAGGGTAGTTCCTTTATTGTTAGATCAAAGCCATTACTGCTATCATCCTGAGACATCAGAATAAGAGAAGGATTGGTACATCTTCCATTTCTAAAGACACACAGTGAGAATGATTGTGTCACTAAGCACAGTAAGAGTAGGCAACCAAGAGACATCTTGTTTTGTGGTGAAGTAGGAGTAACTGCTTTGTCATACTTTTATATACATGCAATTCCCGTGCCAAAACATGTAACTATGTCAATAGCAGAGTAACACCTGTCCCATTAGTTATTTTAATGAATCATAAATTTTATTGGCTACTACTGATTGTTTCAACAACTTTCTGTTTAGTGATCATGTGACTCTATACTCACTTGTTAGTAATAGTATAATGATAATTAATACTCATTGTAGAATGGCAAGAGTGTATGCGTATGTATCAATTATAAAAAAACTGTTCTTACATGTATTTTATTATTCATTTCTCTATCATTTCTAGTCCCAGAATGGTTTATCCTCTGATGAGCTCCTTCTCCCTGCAACTCAAGAAGAAATGGCTACCTTTAAGTCTCATTTACTCTCATCCTCAACCTACTCTGTATCAGTCTCCATTCCCTCCCTCTCCGTTCACATACCCAGTCAGGCATTCCTTCAGAGACTGTATAACAGATTTGCTGTTGATCTCTCGTTATGGGAGCCAGCCACTCCAGCTGCAATGGAGAGGGCAACCGCCAGGAGTCTCTTCTACAGTAATATGGACATGCTACAACCAGCTGTCGCCAAGGAAGAGAAATTTAAACTATGTAGATCTGTTCTCAAAGAAGGTACAGTATCTTTCTCAAACTGTTTTCTTAATGTTTTCCCTCCCTCTCATTGTCCATCTTATCTCTTTCTCACTGCTCCTCTTACATGTACATGTATATGATATGTTTTTCACTCTCTCTCTCTCTCTCTCTCTCTCTCTCTCTTGTATAGATTCATGTGATGAAGACACTGATCATGATTCACCGAGTGGCAGGGTTAGTCCTGATCACACTCCTTCACCAACCTACCTCTCAGTCTCTTTGAATATTAAAGAAGGACAAATATCACTAGCTCTACCAGTAAAAGTATGACCATAATTGCTTACATTGTATAATACTAATAAAGCATTAGGCTTGTGTGCATAATTTATAAAAACATTATTATTGTAATAACAATTGTATTTATAATTATAGGAAAGTCCCGATACTGAGCCATCTTGTTATACATTTAATGGGAAGGAGGGAGAGGGAGAGGAGGAGAGGTCTAGTGACCCTCGTCTTCTTGATTTGAGTCCACAGCGTGTCCACTCTCCCTCTTCCTCCGTGCCCTCTCAAACTGGTGTACTCCTCATTGAGTTCAATGGAGGCTCCATTTGTACTGCATTGGATTATAAGGGAGAGACCGGATGCATTGTACTCTGCATTAATGTAAGATTGTACATACATATATATGTATTGTAGTTGTGATTTGTAAAGTTACTTTCAATTTTTATCAAAATTCATTCATTGTTCATTACAGGTTGATGAAGTTGAGGTTCAACATTGTGCTAGAGTCACAAGAGACATACTCTACCCTCCTCCCTCTCCCTCTCCCTCTCACTCCTCCTCTCCCTCTCACTCCTCTCCTCTCCTGATAGACACCAGCTCATTGCTACTGTCTAACATACTGAGGCCCATGACTGAAGGACTACTGGCCACTGATGCTAGTAGTGATGAGGCTATGCTGTCTCTTTCAATTGAGAGTAGAACTGAGATCAATGCTAATAGAAAAGTACAAATGGAATACTAACTAACTAGCAGCTTATAGCCTTTTTATAATCAATGCCTATTCTTATCGTTGACTGTGTGTATATCATAATAATAATTCATTTATTTATATGTATGTATTTGTAGGTTCATAAATGTGCTGTAAAGGTTAGTCAGACACTGTTTGAGTTTCATGTCACATCACTTGAGGACAGTTTCATCAAACAAGTGAGATCCTCTTACTTTTATCATCTTCACTCATATTTCATTTTATTGATGCACATACATGTACATGTACATGTATTATTTCTTCTTGTTCTTCTCTCCACCTGTTCATTCTCCTCCCTCTTGTTCTCTATCACCTCCTCCTACCCTCTCTCAATAGGTCGGTGATATGTTTGATTTAAGAGATGATCACGTTCCTGGCTATGACCCACCAACAGTCATCACTGAATTGCATGCATCACTTCTGGACTCAGCTGTACAATACAAGTAATAATAATAGCAACAATAATAATAATGATAATAATGATAGAAAATAATTTACCACTACAATAACATGTACGTAATGTACATGTATATGTAATATTTTTTATATTTCTTATAATAACTACATATTCTTATAGGCCATTGTATATACCCACACATGCTGTTCTCTCGTTGGAGTCTTTGAGAGTATCCAGTACACTGGTAACTGGTTCACCATTGCTGGTTGTTAAAGTCCTGCTGGATGATCTCACGCTATCAATCTCTGACAAAAGACAAGACAAAATTATCCTAAGAAATGGTTTGTTTGAATCTCCTTCTTTTCTCATCTCTTGTCCCTTTCTTACTCCTCTCCTCTCCTACAGGTTTTGTTAATGTAATGGAGATGGGTAGTATTGATTTCATACTGAGACTATGCAATAAGAATGACTCAACTGAAGTATGCAAATCATCATTACCTGTTGTATGCTACCCTGTACATATAGTTTTCATCAAATGTCCCTGCGGTTGATTTCCAGTGTTCTGGATCAGAGCTACAGTTCATGATGTGTGTAGACTCTTGTATTGTACTCCGGGACCTTCTCGTATACCTCTCAGAGACCAAAGACTTATCAGCAGGAGACACTATTGAGTGTGCCAATGAGACTATGTATGATACTGAGCCTATCAGTAATGGAACTGGTGCTAGCAGTGGAGCTAGTAATGATACTATTAATGATACAGCTACTGATACCCCTACTGGAGATAGTGGTAGAGTAGATGAGGTCAGTTCTAGTGTCTACACTAATGTCTATTGTATGTTTTATAATGTATGTGCTTCACTATTATGTACAATGTATGTGTACATACATGTACATGTATATGCATTCATGATTTAATGATGATTTTATGCTCTTGTAGCCTGTGAAAGAAGTTGGTGATTTGATCAGTGAAGCTATGGAGGACTTTGATGATGTAGGAGACACTGGCCATGGATCAGGTGAGTATCTCATCCGTAGCAGCTAACGCACACATCAACTATAGAATGACTACCTTAAGGTTACTTTTAAATGCGGGTACTATTAATTGCGAATTTTGCGTTTGGGTTAAAAATCGCAATTATTAATACGCGCAATTATTAATAATGACATCATAATGCCATATAACTATTAGTAATAATTACTTAATCGCAATTTTTAATACCAGCAAAATCTACCTTGTGCTAAAATCGCAAAATTTAGTACCCGCAATTAAAAGTCACTCTAAGGTATTATGGTTGTATAACTTTATTTTATTATTAATACAGTAATACGTAGTCCTACAGTTAGTGAAGAGAGAGTGGCTACTACTACTGCATTTATATTCAGTTCAGACTCTGAAGGAGAAGAGACTGAAGGAGAGAGGAAAGGAGGAGGAGGAGGAAAACAGAAGAAGGCTGGTGCAAGTATTGATGATGAGTGGATCTTTGATGAGGATGACTATTGTATACTGCCCACACTAACAACAGCTAAAGTGGTACGTGAGAGCCCCATTAGTAGTAATGACACTGTAGAAATATAAAATGAATGATTAATAATTAATAGCAAAATAAAATGGGACATAACAAGTTGATAATAAAGCTTTTTGTGTGTACTGTACGACCACTTTATAGTTTTATTATTTATCCAAGATATTTGCCTAATTTAAAAAAAATTTTAATTTTTTTATTACAGGGGCCAGGATCAGTTCCCGTTGTGAAGTGTCTGTTGAGTGATGGAGAAGAATTGAGAATCATTGATAATTATTTTGCTGTACCTGTAAGTCAGTTTAATGTCAAAATTTGGGTGTGTTAATTGATTTTCAGAAATTGGTTTATTTTTAAAATGGTCATAACTCGAAAAATTCAAGTCGGAATCAGCTCAAACTTTCTGCACAGCCTAAGTTCATCAATATGTATCAGAAAATGTAATAAAAATTGGAAGTGATTTCGGAGCCATTTTTTGGAAAAACCATGGGCTATAGTACAGTGATTTTTTCAGAAATTGGTTAATTTTTTAAATGGTCATAACTCGAAAAATTCAAGTCGGAATCAGCTCAAACTTTCTGCACAGCCTAAGTTCATCAATATGTATCAGAAAATGTAATAAAAATTGGAAGTGATTTCGGAGCCATTTTTTGGAAAAACCATGGGCTATAGTACAGTGATTTTTTCAGAAATTGGTTAATTTTTTAAATGGTCATAACTCGAAAAATTCAAGTCGGAATCAGCTCAAACTTTCTGCACAGCCTAAGTTCATCAATATGTATCAGAAAATGTAATAAAAATTGGAAGTGATTTCGGAGCCATTTTTTGGAAAAACCATGGGCTATAGTACAGTGATTTTTTCAGAAATTGGTTTATTTTTAAAATGGTCATAACTCGAAAAATTCAAGTCAGAATCAGCTCAAACTTTCTACATAGCCTAAGTACATCAATATGTATCAGAAAATGTAATAAAAACTGGAAGTGATTTCGGAGCCATTTTTTGAAAAAAACCATGGGCTATAGTACAGTGATTTTTTCAGAAATTGGTTTATTTTAAAAATAGTCATAACTCGAGAAATTCAAGTATAAATCAGCTCAAACTTTCTGCACAGCATAAGTACATCAATATGTATCAAAAAATGTAATAAAAATTGGAAGTGATTTCGGAGCCATTTTTTGGAAAAAACCATGGGCTATAAATATTTAGGCACATTTTAGCTCAAAAATGAAATCAGAATCAACTTAAAATTTGTTTTAAAAAAATAGTTGACCATTTATGCTAAAAATTAAAAAATTATTTTAATTATAATAAAAGCATGCATGTACACGTATTTCTTGTATCTTGTAGGATGAAGTGGTTGATCAGTTAAAGAGACCCCAAGGCTACCCCAACCCTGAGTTCATATACTCACTGAGGGAACTGACCATCATATGGCAGCTGTACGGAGGACGGGATTTCTCTCTATCCTCACCCTCTCCCTCCTCCTCCCTCTCTCCTCTCCTCTCGGCAAAGAGATCAATGGCTACTGATGCCAAGACTAAGAAAATGAAGAAGAATGGAGGAGCTGGGATTAGAGGTGACTTGAAGAGATCAGTTGGTGGAATGGGGCGGGACCAAAATAAACTGGTCGAGATTGAAATAAGCAAAGTTAGTAAATACAGCTAGTAATATATACATGTACATGTACATGTATGTACACAGTGACATTATTATTGTAAAGTTTTTTTGCCAGCAAATTACATGTATTTCTCTCTTTCTAATTTCTCCATCTCTTTCTTAAATTTCTGTGTCACTTTCCCTCTCTCTTCCTTTAGTTACGTGTTCAACACGAGACCTATCCGTCTGGTTCCCACGAGTCCTCGCGGTTCGTTGTCCTAATACACGACATTGAGATAAGGGACAGACTCTCTCAATCACTTATCAACAAGTTCCTTTATCAGCACTGCACGGACTCACTACCTAGACAGTCCCTTTCTAACATGGTTAGAAAATATCACACTACCTCTAATTTTACTCTCTTTTGTCGTCCTCAGTTCTCACTAAAGGTTTTGTTCACACTCCCTGAAAGTGAAGGAACTGATGTACCCTCAACTACACAGTCTGTCTCCCCCTCTCTCAACGGCTTAGAGGCATCAGTTAGACTGTCACTCTTACCAATACGACTCAACATTGATCAAGTAATGGATGCACTCTTGCACTGTACATGTACACATTGTATCTAATACATTATTTATTAATATCACATTTAAAAGATTAATACTATGTGCTTAATAAATAAAATAGGCAAGATCCCACATCATTACACTCACTCTTTCATTCTCTTTCCAGGATACATTCCTGTTCCTACATGATTACTTTCAGCAGCTGGTACCAGCAGCAGCCCCTAGTGAAGAAGGTAAGGTATTTACCAATGTATAGTAGCTGGGTGCTTTGTGAAAAATAATTTTTAATAGTTTTTTATTCTCTATTTTTTGCTATTAGTAATAATGACTGATTATTCTCCTCCTACTCAAAAACGAAGCAATAAATCAGGTGAGAAGAAGACAGATCATGTCCAGTCTCAGCCGGCGAGTGTCTTCATTAAATCCTTTGTGTTTTATCCTGACGTTCCGATACGGATTGATTACGAAGCTAAGAGACTTATCTCAGAACACCTGGTAATATAATTATACTCATCATGAGATTATCATGTGACTCTCACGTGATATAGGGAACATTTGCTGGCCTATTGTTGGGACTTAGTCACTTGGATAACTCTGAAGTGACTCTTAAAAGCATCACATACAAGCAAGGGTAAGGAGGGCCCACTTTACTTAAGTGGACTGTGCATTTGTATGTCAGTCATGTGTTAGTATGTGTATCTAACAGTACATTGCAGGTATTCCACTCTGTGTGTAGTTTAATGCAGTTCATGTTAATGTACTATCGCATAACTGTCAATGGAATATTAGTACTGCATGTACATGTGCATGTCACTGGCAATAGAGAATGCTATTATTCTGATATCTTATTTGTGTGTTGGTACATTAAATGTATATGTGTAGGTTATGTTGTTCTCTGTTTTATTATGTTTTAGTATATTGGGATGGGATCAGTTGTTTGAGAGAGTAGCCAATGAATGGTTGCAGGACATTGGTAGCTATCAGTTACCAAGGATACTCCAGGGAGTTGGACCAATGTACCACGTCACACAACTATGTGAGGAACCTCTCTCTCCCCCCCCCTCTCTCTCTCTTTTTCTCTCTCTCTCTTTCATTTTTCCTTCGATCTATTTTATAAATGTATTCTTATTCTTTTGTCTCTCTTTTCTCACTCTCCCCCCCCCACCCAGTTCAAGGTGTAGTTGATCTGTTTTGGCTCCCTGTTCAACAGTATCAGGAAGACGGTCGCATTGTCTGGGGTCTACAGAGAGGAACCTATTCATTCGCAAACTCTTCTGGTGTAGCAGTTGTTGAATTGACTAACAGAATACTCTACTCAGTACAAGTGAGTGTATAGAGACTCATTATGTTGGAGTAATAGCATACTCCATGATCATACACTAGTAGAATCCATTATTAGTTAGTACCTAGTAGCACTATTATAATTGCATATCACATCAGATCATCTACCATGTGACATGAGGAAAAACAGCCCTGGCTTATTGCACTATTCAATATATTCATTCAACCTATTATACTATCAGTCAAGCTATACTTTAATTACAGTGTCTCCTCTTAGTGCTATTGCCTCTTCTTCATTACTTACATGTGTATGTAGTAAGCTCTTGCAACAACTTAATCTTGATAGGGTGTCTTGCTCTTTTCACACACATTCTTAATATAATAGATTCTTTACTATTAGTATTATTTCTAGCAATGCTTAAATTAGACATTACTAGTTATACACATGAACTTTGTTGTATTTTTTTAGTCCTTGGCCCAGACTGCATTTGATATGGTTAGTCCCATTGAGAGAACTAATGGCTCATCCATTGAAGGGGTACAGTATGTTAACAGTGTCCCTCCTTCTCCTCCTCTTCCATCCGGTCCTCACCAGTCGGCTGATCTAAGGGAAGGATTTGCTAATGCATACAATATAGTGACAACAGTTAGTTCACACATGCACTCTCTACTGTACACACAAAGTGGCCTTTCTATGTAGACCCTACCACCAATCGATGATTAATGTCATACAATACAATGTACATGTATGTCTTGAATGAAGCATTTAATGTGTTTTGGATTTACTTTATCTCTATCTGTATTCTATATTTCTACTATTTTATTCAAAAATGTATTCACTGTATTACTGCTATTGCACACACAGCACACTGTATCTAGTAGCTACTCTACATGTACCTTCCTTTCCTCTATCTTCCTCCCTCTTCTACCTTTCTCCCTCTCTTCCTCCCTCTACCTTTCTCCCTCTACCTTTCTCCCTCTACCTTTCTTCCTCTCTTTCTCTCTCATTATCAACAAGGACATTATGCTCTTAGCCTGTAATTGATTATTAAGATAAGGGACAGTAAACAGCTGCTCTCTCTAGTATTAACGTGTTTATTATGTATACTATACACGGAAAGTATTAGCTTATATTGCATAGTATTAACTCTTGTGTATAATTAAAAGTGCTTCTGTGCCGTATTGTAAGTCTTTGTAGTGCATACTTGTCGTTTTTTAGGGCATCATATGGTAACGGTGCTAGACGGGGTTGAATTGCAATTGTCTCATTTTGATATTTTAATGAGCAATCCTTTATATTGTTTATTAAGCCCCTTCATGTGACAATGGTTGGTTTAGGCTGTTTCTGGCCTGTTCACTACTTGAGACTCATTTGTAGCAGATGGAGGGCCTCCTCCCTTTTTGTACAACAGTATAATCTGTCCTTTATAAATTGAATCTCTAAGATATGAATCACTATAGTTTTTGACACTGCTAGTGTGTGATACTCTATGAAAACAGCTGGTTTTCTGGTGTGTGTACATGTTATAATCCTCTGTACATGTACTGGGGGATTGTGTGTTATAATGTACATGCCATCATTGAATTGCCATGACTGGCCAGTTCTACACCACAAGCAGAATAAGTATATAAGTTTCAATAATTCTGTACTATATGCTATGGGCTTTGTAACAGACTCTGGAGGTTATATTCTGTACATGTACGCATCCTGACAGTTGTTTGGATATTAGCTGAACAAGAATAATTAATATGTATTTAATTGTTGGCCCTGATCAAGACTGGTGCTATTAATTTGTAACTGGAGCAGGTAAAGCGATAGAGCAATTAGCATTAGTCTATTGTCCCTCTCCTTGTTGCCCTCTGTTCAAAGTGACTCTACCTTTAATCTGCCCTTTCATTTCCTCTCTCTCTCTCTTTCTCTATTTTTTATCTCCTTCTCTATTCTCTCATATTTCTCTCTCTCCCTCCCTCCCTCCTTCCCCCCCTCTCTCTCTGTCTTTCTCCCTCTCTCTCTCCTCTCAGGGTTTAGGTCATACTGCCAGAGAGTTCTACCAGGCTGCCTCTACACAGCACACTGATCACGGTGTCACAGGAGCAGTTGGTGGCGTTTTGCGTCACATTCCAGGTAACATATTTCGACCGATAATTTTTGCTTCGGAGGCGACTCGTCACGTCTTGGGTGGAGCAAAGAACCAGTTTGTTCCAGAGGCTAAGAGAGAAGCGGCCGAGAAATGGAAGACGAAACAATAAAATTATATCGACTCTATCTATTGTAATATTTTGTTATTATCATTGCAGATTTGTTGTTGTATTATAATATTTTGTGTTACTTATTATGACTGTATGAAATCAAATGAGCCGTATATATATATATCCACATAAAGTTTTATATTATGATTACTTATTTACCGTTTCTGTCCACATTGTTAATTCCAAAGCCATGCATGCACGTACACAGTTAATGTAGTTTTATGTCATATTTATTTTTAAAAGAAAAAAAACAGTTAAAATATGTAGATTATAACTACACTATATACACAAGTTGATTGTGATCTGTACGTGAAATAAAACTTTCACATAGTTCACATTGTTTGTATGTCTCTTCTATCAACTAATAGCTATAGGTAAAATGAGATCCTTGGACTGAGGCCATGGTCACACTTGGAGGAGGAGTGAGCTCCATTATAGGGAGAGCAGCAGCATTGCTCATTGTTGGCGTGGTTGGAGCAAAGAACTGATAAGGAACTGGCGTCGTTGCCATCGTGACTGCAGGAACAAAAGTTGCAGGAGACATGAATGGTGCCCCATTGGGATAGTAAGGTATTGGAGGAGGAGCAGTAGGAGTTGCTGATGGAGTATAGGGAGACCAAGCTGAAGGATGTGATAGGAACTGTATAGGGGAAACACCTGCAGTCTTTGGACGGGGCGGCATTGCAAATGTAACTCCTACTGGAGAGGAGTATGGATGACTGATGTTAGGAAACTGGATTGGATGAGGTCGCTGCATTGGTGCCGGTGTGACCATCATGGTATCAGTTGTTGTACTGCTGTAGTTAGGATTAGCAGTTACTGTAGAAGAGGCTGGGGCACTGCTAGCTGTTGATTGAGAATGCTTCTTGAGTTTCACTCTCCTGTTCTGAAACCAGTTCTACAGACAGAAATATATATACATAATGCATATGCAAGCAAGCATAGCAAGGAGTTTCAATGCAATAGTCCACATGCAGTTAATCTTACATTAACTTTCTTCTCACTCATGTCCAGCTCTTCTGCCAGATTGTCCCTCATGAGTTTGTCTGGATATGGATTGGCTTTGAAGGAGTCCTCAAGCTGTTTAAGTTGATCTGTGGAGTAGACAGTCCTGTTTCTCTTCCTTTTCTTTGATCCTGCCTGGCCTTCTCTGTCTTGTTCGAGAGGAGGAGATTCAGTCGGATCGGGGAGGATTATCAAGTCCAAGTCGTCTTCTTCCTCTTCTTCTAAAGAACGTTTTAGGTCTAAAAAGAAACCAATGACTGGAGAGCAGCCCCACCCTCAGCCTAGCTGCATGCGCACTGCTTGCTTAGTTACTTACTCGTCTTCTCCATGATACAATTGTTGTAGCTTTGGACAGCGTGAAAAAGAGTTCTAACTGAAGGCAGCAGTGATTTCAGACTGGGGTCTAGTCAACACTCTTTGGATCTAAATGACGCAAGGCTATCCAGTTTATAAAGGCTGGCGATTACGTGCCAAAGGAGACCGTCTGTTAGCACGTGGCTAATCAGTACAGCCACATTTTCATTGGACAAGTTAGGATTCCTTTGTTCTGCTACTCGCAACTCATATGAGAAACAAACCTGTGAAAGAAGATAACCACACCTAGAAATTGCACCTATACATAAAAAATAGAAAAATATTTTTTGGTGAGGTTTAGACTATTATACAACAGCATTAGCTGTAGGCATTGACAAATGTATAAAGTATTCCGCTAGGCTGAGCCAGGGAAATTTGCAGGGAAAATTTTAAATTAATGATTTTAAAAATAAAATTATTTTCCCGGCAAATTTCCCGGGAAAATTTTTAATTAGTCTAATGATTAATTTTTTAATAAAATTATTTTTGGGAAATATTTACATTAATGATTTTTAAAATAATTATAATTATTTCCCAGCAAATTTCCAGGGAAGAATTATTTTCCTGGCAAATTTTCCCGAGAAATTTGCCAGGAAAAATTAATAATTTAAAAATTATTGCCCGGGAAAAATAATTTTTCGGAAATTTTTCCTGAGAGATCACCAGAAAAAAATGAAAAAAATTGATAATACTTTTGTGGGTGTGGCTATAACAAATGGCGTTCAAACTGGTTGGTGATCAATATTCAAAGATTAGACAAGCTAGAGTAAGTGTTTATTCTTTAATAGTTACAGTAGCATGAATTTCTCCTAGAAACGCAGAGTAGACCATTTGTTGGCTGGTCAGATACCTGAGAGTGAAGTGTTGAAAATGAGAGATGGAAGGTGAAGAACTTAGTAAATTGTTTACCTTAAGCCTACTATTATTTGCGTCTACTAGTTTTAGCGAAATCAGCAAAAGTCATGTTTAGCGTTACTAATTTTAGCGTTTTTAACAAAATTAACTATAAATAATAACTATTATAATGAATAATAATTATTTTGGCGTCTATTTAATTTAGTGATTTAAAGCTCTCTCGCTAATATCGCTAAATTTAGTAGACGCTAAAAATAGTAGGCTTAAGGTATATATTTTTGCTATTAGGTTTGCATGTACTGTATGTAGTAGCAGGCCAGTCTTTGATACTCTAATGGTTCTGTCAGTTCATAGGAAGGGAAAGAAGCACATTAAAGGTACTATGTTATTACATTACTTTATGGTTTTAATTTGATCCTACTATATGACAATTTAAATTTAAAACTAATAGTAAATGATTCTATAATGTCATTAATAGCTGTTCTTGCAAATATGAAACGTAGTCTGGAAGAATCTCAACCTGGTAAAGCTGAGCAGGTATATACATTTGAGGATGTCATATAAGCAGCCCTCCCACTTAGCATGCTAAGTGAGCTAATACAGTACATGACATTTTGAGCAACTTTTAAAATTCATAAAAAATCCAATTTTGATTGGAATCAGCTGAAATTTTCTACACAATATAAGAACATGTATGTCTATCAGAAAAAATTATAAAAATGGAGAAATCTCTCCTAGCCATTTTTCACAAAATTTGGTGTTGACCAAAGGCTATAGCCTTTGGTCATTGGCCCAATTTTTTAGTAACTTTAAAAATTTGTAAAAAATCTAATTTTGATTGAAATCAACTGAAACTTGCTACGCAACATAAAAACATGTATATGTATCAGAAAAATTATTAAAATGGTAAATTCTCTCTTTTTCATTTTTGGCAAAATTTTAACATCTGGACCAAATACCTTGTATTCATAATACATGGTCTTTTGCACAATTATTGATTAACCTTAAAAAGATTTTTAAACAACTGCTGAATTAACAAAAAATTATACAGCCAAAAACATGTATATGTATTTTAAAAATTTTCTCTCCTAGTACTTTTATGGTACTTTTTCAAATTTTGTGAGCAATTTTAAAATCCACTGACAAGAGGGTGCATGAACACTAAACCAAAGTCTTGTGGGAAACCCTCCATATAACATGTTTTAATGTCATGTTTTGTAGCCATTACTAGCTCAGACTCAAGCAGCTCTTGACCATGCTCTCTTTAGCAGCCAATCTTCTTCATTATCATCATCATTTGAGAAAGAAGGCGACATCAAGGAAGGAACTGATACCTCTAAAAGACATGGACCAGCCCATGACACAAGTGACTCTGCTGTGCCAAAGAAAAAGCAAAAAATGTTGCAATCTCAAGATAAAGCATGCGAGGTAGAAAGTGACAAAGTAGTAACATCATCAAATATTAATAGTGATTATAACAGACTCCGCAGGTTAGGAAATAATATCATTTTATTGATTCATCTTCATATTAATTTATAGTTCAGGATGGTTGCCATTATCTGATGGTACGTGGATTAAAGATCCACAAGTTGAGTTTGATAGTTCAAGTGATGATGAAACAAGTGATGAAGGGAAGACAGAATAAGAGAGAAACTTGACTGCAACAACAATGCCAACAAGCCTGCTCTACATGAATGATTGCAATGAATTTAAATGAAGAAGACGAATGGTTTATTAAAAGATGTTGTCACATGATAATGAATTAATAATAGTAATATGTCACATGTTTTTGATTGATGATGTCTTGTGTTCGGAAGTATACGGAAACCAGACGGAGCGTCAACTTATCCGCCCACTTTAGTTATTGCTAGCTGCGCTGGAGTCGAGTGGAGAGAGATGTTGTTCTTATTAGAAACATGTGTTGTTGGTATTTTCCTGGGTATATTTATTCGTGAACTTCTCGCCATTTACCCGGATTATGACGTGCCTTACCTCCTTACTTTTAGCATCCTATTCAGAGCTAGTCATGGAGTAGTTCACCGAGTGATGTGCTCATGCATGAACGTCTTGTTGTTAATGGTTCCGTTCGGTATTCTTGGCCTTTACTTATGCATATTGACTCGTACACTGCTCACCATTTTCCCGGACTACAACGTACCACTAACGGATTTATGGTCTCTTCCACTACCAGACCTAGGTATGAGGATTCTTCCATCGATGATTTTGACTCTTGTCATTTGGGTATTATTATCTTTCGTATCATTAGTCCTTTTCTTCAGTATGCCATGGAAAGCTAGTTATGGGGTCTTTCGTAGGAAGAATAAATTTAACAAGCTTTATGTTCTAATAAATGCTATCATAGCTCTAGTGTTGGAGTTATTTGTGTTTCTCTTTATCTACAATGTTTATGCTGTTGAGTTAATGTCTTTTTTAAAACTGGTCCTGTTTTTTCCTCTTCTGACATTTGTCATGTATTCATTTTTTCAAGGTTACATACTATCATTGGATCTATATGATGCATTCAGTACATTTCATATTGCTATGAGGATTCTGTTCAATGGTGTCACTATACAACACGGTTTTTGCCTTATTGCAGTCTGCATTTTTAAACCAAATCAATTGAATACTGTCTTTGCTAGTATTGGATTAATGTATCGTTTTTGGGTTGCTGCAAAGTATACTAACTTGCTGAGAGGACCACTTGCAGAGCAAGAGCATGCACGTCTTCAACATCCAAGAGACGATGGTGATAATGGTGATTTAGCGCTACCTCGAAATAATCCTGGCAAACATTTTCATCAAGATAAAGATGATGGTACCAGAGAGAGGTATCAACCACAAAAATCTAAAGAAGACAAATCCTACAACAAATCTAAAAGTTTTCTTGTGGTAAATTATGACCTCTTTCATACTTACTGGATAAAGTTGACACATGTCGAATTGGCAGTTGGCTTTTTCATGACAGTTTTATACCTTTTGTTATGCTACATGTTCGTACTTTTTTCTTCTAGATCTACTTATGCAAGCATTTTTATGCCTTTCATTTCCATAGTTAATGATACTATGGTTACCTTTACATAATTATTTGTCATTTGTGACAGGTGTTTATATTATAATAATTTAATATTGTAGTTTTTCTGAGATTTATTAGAGACAGATCTAAACCATTATGATTTTTATAAAATAATTAAGAATTTAACTGATGACATTAAGTGTTGTTGACTAAAATATTTTTAAACAAGAAATAGAAAGAAAAAAAGAACATGACTCATGTCATAACTTCATAGTCAAGTTTGATAGTTCAAGTGAAGAAGAGGAGACAGAATAAGAGAGAAGCTCAACTGGAGTGTGAGTGAGTCTATAGTCTTAAGTCAAGAAGAGACAGATCACAATGCCATAGAACACCTTGACGTTGATTTATTACAGCATTCTACATGTTATTTGATACATATTGAATTATTGTTTCTCGTTGCAAATGCTAAGTAGTCTACAAAATTTCTTATTATGATTTTAAAAATAAAATTAATTAACCAATGCATCATGAAAATTTAATGATAATGTTTGAATTTAATGTTTAAGTGTTCTCTGTGCTAAAAACATTTTAATAACAAGTACAGAAAAAACATGGCTCAGGACATAACTTCATAATCGGAATCATCATTAGTTGAAGACATTGGTAAGTTGACTAGATGCATGTAGTAATACCTTTCCCTTGGTTTTGAAATGTCATCTTGAAAAGTCCATTTGCCACCTTTCTTAACTTCAAGAATAAGTGTCTATGTTGAAAATTAATACACTAGTTTTTATTAGAATGACTTACATCATTGTCTTCCACAGAGGAAGGTGATTTATTGTCTCCCATGGTGTCCGTTTGTTTGAGCAATATCTTTTTGTCAGAGCGTTGAAGCCAAAGTCGTGCCTCATTCATAGCAGGTACGTCAAGGAGTTCCTTTAGCTTCTCGATAACGAATGCTAGGAAAAGGAGAGCATAGAATTATGCATGCTCTAATATAAGTTCCTGCAGTGGAAATGTGTGTTGTATAAAATGCTAATATTACTCTTACCAACTGTATCACTTCTGCTGACTTCATAATCAATTTTACCATCATCTGAGCTATCAGGAAAAACGAGTTGAACCAGTACAGTTATTGGGTATACTTCCACCATGAGCTTTCCAATTGCATGTTTTCGAGCCTTCACAACTTTTCTACAATGATCCATATAACATTTAATATAAAACACTAACAAGACTATACCTTGACAGTCTCATTGATTTTTCACTAATCCCATACCACTGTATTAGGAGGTCCCAGCCAATCTCAGGGATCAATATGTAGTCCACGTTTTCCGTAAAGTCTTTCTTCATCTTGGTTGGTTGAAACTTGATAAACTTTATAAGAGTGAAGTTAGTGACAGGCCCAGGATGAGAGCTTCTGTTGCAACCGTCAATTCCAACTCTGAGGGCAATGTCAATGAACTTGGTCCACTTCTCGAACCAGTGGCTACTAACAAGGCACCTGGAAAACAAATAAGGAAATTAATTTAGAAGAAGTTAGTCTTATAAAAAAGAGAGCCCATTCCCACACTATAAATATTAGTATTACCATATGTCATCCTTCACTAGTTTTTGTTTCATCAGTGAGTTTATAATCATTTTCTGTTGATAAAGTGGAGTAACTATATTAAGAGCGTAAAGTAAACAATAAATTGAATTAGCTACCTAATTACCTGTAACATTTCTAACAACAGCTAATTGTTGCTCTTGGCCGCGTAGTAGCTCATCCGTAAGCTTTTGCTGCTCCTTAATACGAAAAATAGTGTCATCAAGTGCAG